>NC_056725.1:1385333173-1385393173 GCF_019279795.1 Protopterus annectens
CTCCAATTATAGGCCAATAGCTATACTCTCTCCACTTGCAAAGATTATGGAAAAATGTATTCATAGACAACTCATGCACCACCTAATCCAAAATCGCCTTATGGCAGACACTCAGCATGGCTTCCGTCCTCATCACAGCACTACTTCAGCCCTCCTAGCCTTTACTAACACCATAAACCATAATCGCAACAATAATTATGTATCCTCAGCCCTCTTTTTGGATCTTTCCAAGGCATTCGATATGGTTGATCACCAACTTTTAATCCACACCCTGCAAACATTCTGTCTAGATACTGGAGCCCTCCAATGGTTTCAATCCTACCTGAATGGTCGACAGCAGGCTGTCATCTGGCAGAACAAACTCTCTAACCTTCTACCTAACACCCTTGGAGTACCACAAGGCTCTATACTAGGGCCCTTGCTGTTCTCCATCTTCATTAACGACCTTTATACTGTCATCCCAAAAGTCAGCTGTATCCAATATGCTGATGACTCTGCTCTGATTTGCTCAGCCACATCTCTAGTAGAGTTATGGTCAGCTACCCAGACCACCTTTAATACAACAGAAAACTGGCTTTCTGAACATCGTCTGGTCCTAAATCCCAAAAAAACTAAAATGCTGTTATTTTCACCAACACGTAGGTCTACCGGTTTCACCTTTACCATAAAATCAAATGATAGCACAATAATCTCCCCTGACCCATCTACAAAACTATTAGGTGTCATCATAGACAATAATCTAAAATTTGACCTACATGTTAACCAAACTGTCAAAACCATCAATAAAAAAGTAGGGTCACTTTACAGAATAAAAGCCTTCCTAACCCCTCCAGCTAAAATTGCCATAGCTCGCTCACACCTTCTTTCAACCCTTCTGTATGCATCCCCTCTACTCTCGAATTTAAACAAGACTGTCCTTAACAAACTGTCAATTTGCTACAACCCCATTGCCAGGTTTGCCACTAGGCTGCCTTTTAGGACACATCATTGCATCAATCTAAATCAGCTTGGTTGGCTTGAACTACCCAGCCTAATCCAGTATAACCAACTGATTATGGCCTATAAAATCCTCTATAATCCGGACAATACTCCTGCACTTAAAAATATTATCACCCCCTATAACAATCCTAGACCGCTTCAATCCTCTAACAAACTACTAATTCAGACTAGCAAAATTAATAACACAGCCGGTGATTCTCTCTGTAAGTAGATCCTGGAACTCTCTTCCAGCTGATATTACCTTACTTTCCACCGTAGGTCTCAAACAACATTTGTCACTTAACTGGCTATGTTAATGTATCAAGCCTGGCTAACTCTCTCTAGAATGTGTAAAAATCTGTTAACCAGTTTACTGTGTAATTTAATTTAATCTTGAGTTGTGCTCAGGATTAACTGTAATCTGTGGAACTTGTTTAACTTGCTTACTTATGTAATCTCTGTAAATAGTCTGTTTGTAATATGTAATGTTGGTATTATGTAATGCTGTATCTGCTTACCCTTGGAGCTTTTCTCCCCGGGCCTCTGCTGAAAATGGACATGCATCCAGTTGGACTATCCTGGTCAACAAATGTAAAATAAATAAATATATATATATATATATATATATATATATATATATATATATATATATATATATGCGTGTGTGTGTGTGTGTGTGTGTGTGTGTGTATGTATATATATATATATATATATATATATATATATATATATATATATATATAAAATTTACATGTATAACCTTATGTGTGTGCATGCAAGTCTTTCTGTTTCTCTGTGATTTGTGCATGTACATGACAGAAAGTCAGTGGTAATTCAAGATTCAGAATAATACAAATGTAATGTTTAACAGCTGTTTTATTGTTGACGCCACTTCAGAGTCATACATGCAAAGTTTCCAATGAATGTGTATTACCTGCATTTGTTTCTTCATCAAGTTTACTGCTTAGTCATATGAAAATATCAACTTGTAGTGTGAAAGGTGTGATAATTATTTTGCAGTACCATCTAGGCTATACTTTGGTGATTTCCAAACGTTTCCTCTACTTCTAAAATGGCCGAGTGGAGTAACCCGCTAAGCTAGAATGGGGATTGGCAGGGGCTGTGAAGTAGTTGGCAGCTCTGTGTACAGTTGAGTACGATACTCTTATTGTATACTTCAGTGCCTTAAGCCATACATAGTTAGTAGTAATTATCATACCATAGAATTACTGACTATATTCACATACGTACAGGTAAACATTGATGTGAACATTTAGTTGCCACTTAGACTGGCCCCTTGAAATTGTAATGTTAACATCCCTTGCAGGTGTATTGCCTTTCATCCAATTGACTATCAGCCAATTCCACCCCACCTCTCCACAGCTACAGTGGTGCCTCTGGCTGTATCAGCTCAGGATTGGTGAGTCCTGGCTGTAACAATTTGTTAAAGTTAAAAACGTATTAATCAGGAAGGAAAATAATAGACTGACAAGGACTGACACCTTCTCAACTCTGCTGTAAATTTACGAGAAATATTTCGGTAAGGCCCAGTCACATATTTACATAATAACATGTTGCATTGCCTCTGAATAAACGTAGTACAGTTCTTCAGTACATGAGGCATGCTTGAGGTGGGAGTGTTTTGACATTAGTAAAGTATTAAAGCTAAAGAATTTATAAATAATGAGTTGATTCCAGTCACGCTGCTTACGTACAGGAAATGAGTAAGCAACTTTATTTCTTTCTTTTTCTTTTCATATCTCACAGCTGAAGAGGTGATAGCCTATAACAGATGACATGAACAGAGGAGTTAGAGGGATTAGTGCAGAGCACATGTATGTAGCTAAGCATATTAAAAGTTAACTGCATGACCTCAGAAAAATTATTTTATGTCTGCAGTAACAGTGTGGCAGTCTAACTCAGCCTTCTCCAACCATTTTGCACCAAGGACTGGTTTCATGCAAGAAAATTTTCCATGTACCAGCCATCGCACATGCATAATAAAGTGCATAATATTTATTTATTTAACATTTGTGTACCGCGGAGACCCGAGCGGACTAGAAGTCCATTTTCAGCCAAGCCCTGGGGAGAAAAGCTCCGAAGTACAATAAAAAGACAATAGACAATAATTGCCAAAAAAGAAAAAAAAGTGTACATTCTGCTTAATAGCATAACATTGATCTGCTATGGTTGAGAGGTATGTAAACCTCATGGCAACCTTATTGACTTTCTAAGTTTGTAAGAGCAATACTTAAAATCTGTCCCTGTTATTTGGCTCTGTCCACACATACCTCACAAAAGTAAAGATTTTCACAGTGTCCAGATTTTTGCCTCATATTTTTGGTCTGTTTCTCATAAAAGTGTTGTTTTCTGGACATCACTGACAGCTCTTTGAGGTTTGAAGTCAGAAAATAATGACAGACAGCTGATTTTCAGAATTCATATATTTCAGAAAATGCATGTTAATGCAAAACCTGTATTTCTACCTACTTTCTAAGTTTGTAAGAGCAGTACTTAAAAGTGTCCCTATTTTTGGGCCCTTCTTGCCCCATTATTTGGCTTTGTCCACATTTCTTGCTCTAAGAGGTTGAGGGTTATTTGCCCAAATTTATTGTGTGAGAGGTTGAGTAGTATGGTCAAGAGGGTTTACTATGGAAATTTTGAATCCACATCGGTCGAACGTTTAAAACTTTGAGCCTAAATGTCAGATTCGAAACTTAGCATAGTAAACAAATACGAACATGAAAACATCGTTCAATGTTTTCAACATAGCAGAAAGTGACATCAGTCTCCTTCTGCTTTGCATATTAACATACCGCTGAACTAAACATTCAACGGTACCTTAACTACAATACTTTGCCGGGAGCTTTGCCCCCCACACCCCCTGCATATTAAATATACCAACTCCAAAATCGCACTACATTGAAGAAATGGGCTAATTCCCTGTTCCTCACTGCAGCGCGACCTCAGTTCACAGTGTCAGTACATCAATTCTCCTATGGTTGAGTGCACCATGCAATTCGACCATATACGAACTGGGATTCACTTAACTGAACCTTTCAAACCATGATTTCGAACACACAGTGTTCGACAGCATGATGTTCGCATACACCATAGTAAACCGGTCGAGAGGTATGTAAACCTAATGCCAAGCTTTTTGACTTTCTATGTTTATAAAAGCAATATTTAAAATCTGTCCCTATTATTTGTGGCTCTGTCCAGATTTGTTGTGCAAGAGATACCTTATTGCTGCTGCTGCTGCCAGGGATCACTCTCCTCTTTACTCACTCACTCTCTCACATACACACGTTTTTTTTTTTTTCCTTTTGCTTTGTATCTGTGATTATCATAAAAGAAACTGCTTAAAGTTTTGTATATGAGCAAGGCAAAAATGGATGCAGTCTGGCAAGCCTTTGATGCCAGTGTCCATTCTAATTAATACGCTGTTGGTTTTTGCATTTTTGTTCAATGTAAAGATTAGAGCAAAGTCATTTGCACATACTCAGTGTCTGTGATGGATGTTGGATTGTTAATGACCAACCTCTTCTGGAACTTAACATGTACCTGGCCCTCAGAATATCTCATGCTGTACTCAAAGAGTTGTAAAGAAGAAATGCTGATCCATCCATAAAAGTATGATAATAAATGGCTACAAGAAATCCCCCTATTCCTTTAAAAGTAAGCTTTTTAATCAGGATGGGGTACTGCATGGTTCAAAGTCAGATGCTACATCAAAATGCACAGTGATGACAAAACTAGAGCAAAGCATAGAAGATCACACTGTTTTCTTCCCTCAGTCAGGCCTGCACAGATATCACACACACACACACACACACACACACACACACACACACACACACACACACACACACACACACACACACACACACACACACACACACAAGAACTCTTCTACTTTCATGCACTCATTCCCTCACAGACGCAGACAGAAACATACACACACACACACACACACACACACACACACACACACACATATATACACAATTTTTTCTGTTTCCTTGACTTTTATACTTGCTAAATAGCAAAAGCGCTGCTTAGCGAATGTAAAATAACGCATCGATTGATCCCACTGCTCACTCTCTCTCATATACACACTCTCTCTTCTTCTTTCACACACATACAATACATTCTGCTTTCATGCACGCATTCAGTCACACACGCAGACAAACACATAAACACACTCATACACATACATACACACATTCACTTTTTCATTTCACTCTGTGCCTGACGGCCCGGTGCCAAATGATCCGTGGCCCAGTTGTTCAGGACCACTGTTCTAACTGATGGATCATATTTAGAGAAGGAAAAAAAAGAGAGATACCTGACAACATTCTATACTGACATACTGCAGTGAAAGGAAATATATAATATGTATATAAAACATTCATTGAAAGTGATATTAGTATTGTCACTTTTTGGTGTTGCAGTAATCCATAAAAAGTAAGGTACTAAAACTCATATCTATCTGTATATATATATTTATTGGTACTGACTGCCGAAAGGTTAGAGTACACTGTAACCATGAGAGTAAAAACCTTTTGATCTGGAGAAAATATGGAACTATGACCTAAATTTTACAAAGCTTTATTCAAGAAAGTAAAAACATTATAAGGTATTTGAGCACTTTCATTCGTTAGGTAGTGTTACATGGTCGAATTTCTTCAGAAATACAATTCTTAACTTCCAGGTTCATGCATTTAAGACTTTTCTCTGGCTATTGAGGGGGAGGGATTAGTTCCACCTTATCTGATCCATTTTAGTAAGCTTTTTACATTATGTTCCCATTCAAGCCTGGGGGTGTGTCAGTATGGAGTTTCACCTGCCATCTAAGTTTTCTGACTTCCAGCTGGGGACTGGTATCGCTGTGAGGAATGGTGACTTTGTCCAGAATTATGAAGAGGAATTTAGTGCAGACTGGGTTGGTATATTTGTGTTTTGCTAGAGCATTTTTAGCATCTTGGTTTCTAATGGCTTAGTAGTATTCCATGATTCGGACGCTTAGTTTTCTTACTGTTTTGCCTACATAGTAGGCTGCACATTGCTCGCAGACTGCTAGATACACTATGTCTGTAGTGTTGCAGTCGAATGCTTGCTGGAAGGTGAAAATGGGCCTAAGGGATTTTAGCGTGAAGTGTTACCCTTTGGCTATGTACTGGTACTGGCAGCAGATGCATTTGTCGCAGCTGTACATGGCTGAAGGCCTCTGAGCATTAGAGGTAGTGGTTGGAGGGGCTGTGTCGAACATAGCCTTAAGAGATAGTGTTCTCTTCTAGCTGAAGGCTGGGGATGGTCCCAGTGCTTTTTGCAGTTCGTAGCTGCTTTTAATGATCTCCCAGTTGTTTGTCAGTATAGTTCTGAAGGATTCTGAGTCCAGGGAGATTGGCAGGGGGAATCTGGTTCTGTCTTTGAAGGCTGTGTTTCTCTTCGTGTTGTGGAACCCGTAACCTAATATTGCAGGGCATCTGAGGAGTCTGTTATCTGAGATCTCCTTCTGGATACTGTTGGTCAGTTCCACGGGGTAGTGCTTGTCAATGAAGAGCTTGGCTAGGAAGTGGCATTCTTGTATGAATGTTTCCTCTTCGCTAACCATGCGGCTTAACCACACAAATTGCCCTTTTACTATGTTCTTCTTCATAAAGAAGGGGTGTTGGCTGGTGTAGTCAAGGTAGTTGTTGTGGAACGTCTGTTTCCTGTGTATGTTGGAGGAAAATTTTTTGGAGAACGGGTCTAGGGACAGTGTGACATCCAGAAATTGGACTTCCTAGACAAGCTCTTCATTAACAAACACTACCCTGTGGAACTGATCAACAGAATCTGGAGGGAGATTTCAGATAACAGACTCCTCAGATACCCTCCAATATTAGGATATGGGTTCCACAACATGAAGAGAAACATAGCCTCCAAAGATAGCACCAGATTGCCCCTGCCAATCTAAGTAAAAAGCAACAAAAGTACCAAAATCCAATACGGCAGACTGGCAAAATAAAATAAAATTAAAACTTTAATTCAGAACAGTAAGCGCTTTCACGGTGTATCAAACCGCTTCATCAGACTGATTCTTAAAAGTGCACACTAGATTTAAATAGCTAGCATAAAATCAATTAACACCATCACTAAAAACATTTTAAAGAAACAGTCTCCAAATAATTTAACTTAGATGAACATCAGTAAAAACATTAAGAAAAAGCTCATATGTGAAATAAAAACTGACAAAAATAAAAAACATTAAAAATCTCAGTGTTTAAGTGGTCTTGCCTTTAAGAATGGTTGTAATGAAACAACTTCATTTAAACCTGGTTCTTTGTCTGCATTCAGTGACAGAATCCATTTCTGTTCAGCAGATTCTGTCCTGTTCCTAATATCCCCCCCCCCTTAAATTCTCTGAAATTATTTCTAGCACCAGAAAGCTGAAGATATGGTCAGCACCAAAATTCATTACATGTTTAGCAAGGGCATTCGTATCTTTCTTATTGTTAATATCCCTCTGATGTTCCAAGATTCTATCCTTAAGCTGTCTGTTACTCATACCTATATAAAATGGAGGGCACTTAGCACAATAGCTAAGATATATTATGTTTCTGGACTTACAATCAGCATAGAAATCTATTTTTGCCTGAAACTTACTATGTGAATGCACATAATTCATACCTTTATGAATAAACTTACAGGCTGTACAATTTCTCCATTTAAAAGTACCTTTCCTAGTCGATGTTAAAACCTTCGTAGTAGTGGATGCATTATAGCATAGGTGCCTATTATTCAGTGATCTGTTATTTTTAAAAGGTAAGTGTGGCATTGTATCTATAACACTTCTTAGTTCATCCACTGTATCAAAAATATCCCAGTTAGGTTTGATGATATCACAGACTCTATAAATAGCTGATGAGTACTTTAAAGGAAATCTAAGGACCTCTGTTCTCTCATGTATATGAGTATCTTCATTTAACAGTGGTTCAGAAAAATAGGGCCTTCCTTTACTTTGTCTCTGTTTCAGTGCATCTGTTATGCATCTATCAATTTCATTTATTAAGTACCCTGTATCTAAGAAGACTTTCTTCAGAGACTCAAGTGCTAAACTAAGCTGTTGATCCTCGTTATGGAGTGTCATGACCCTAAGTACTTGTCCCTTAATCACGTTCTTAGGAATATGCCTGGGATGCATACTGCTCTTATGATGCAGACAATTCCTCCAAGTGGATTTTCTGTAAATACTAGTCTCCATATGATTAAAGTCTGATTTCTTCACCATAATATCTAAAACTTCAATTTCTTCCCAGGAATACTTAAATGTGAATCTAAGAAAACCTGTCGATTGATGCAAGAACTCTACAAATTCAACAAGGGTCTCAGGTGATCCATTCCATAAAAGGAAGATGTCATCCACAAACCTAAAGTACCATAAGATGTGGTGAGAAAAGCCTGTAGCTTGTAATAATGCATCTCTCTCCCATTGTACTAAGGCCAGGTTGGCGTAGCTGTTTGCACATTGCTACGCCAGCCTTCTGTACATAAAACCGTTCCTCAAATAGAAAAACATTTTCAAGTACAAGTTCTAGTAAGGCACATATTAAGTCTCTCTTATCAGTAGGAAAACAGTTATTAGTATTCATAAACTTTCTAATGCTTTATGTGCCCCATTCATTAGGAGTAACGGTAAAAATAGATTCTATATCCATGGTTACCAAGCAATAATTACTGTCAAGGTTGGAGGTAGCCACATACAATTTCTGCAAGAAACTTCTGGTATCCTTAAGAATAGTCTCACAACCTTCTAAAAGGGGATGTAGATTTTTTCAATAAAAATAGAAAGTGGCTCCGTAACCCAACTTTTTCCAGACACTATTGGACGCACTGGTGGATTGACTGCATCTTTATGCACCTTAGGTAAACCATAAATTATAGGTACTAGGGGTTGTTTGACATCAAAATACTCAAAAAGCTTTTCATCGATCATGCCAGTCATAAGCATATCAAATAGAAAAGGGATACGTTTTCAGTAATCATATTGACAACAGATTTAGAGATGCATACATAGGTGTCAGCATTGCTTAGTAATTTGTCCATCTGTTCTCTATAACATTCTCTATCTAGTACTACTATTCCCCCTCCCTTGTCAGCTGGTCTAATTTCTAAACACTTCATGTTTTAATTCTGTCAGTGCAACATGTCCATCATAAGTTAAATTAAAGCATACACCATTGTCTTTACATTCAAACTCTTTTCTGATTTGTTTTTCACAAATCTCTCTGAACACGTCTATTTTCACATTTGGAGCTGCCAATCTCCCTGGACTCAGAATCTATCAGAACTATACTGACAAACAACTGGGAGATCATTAAAAGCAGCTAAGAACTGCAAAAAGCACTGGGACCATCTCCAGCCTTCAGCTAGAAGAGAACACTATCTCTTAAGGCTATGTTCGACACAGCCCCTCCAACCACTACCCCTAATGCTCAGAGGCCTCCAGCCATGTACAGCTGTGGCAAATGCATCTGCTGCCAGCACATAGCCAAAGGGGAACACTTCATCCCTAAAATCCCTAGGCACATTTTCACCCTCCAGCAAGCATTCCACTGCAACACTACAGACATAGTGTATCTAGCAGTCTACGAGCAATGTGGAGCCTACTATGTAGGCAAAACAGTAAGAAAACTAAGCGACCGAATCAAGGAACACTACCAAGCCATTAGAAATCAAGATACTAAAAACACTGTAGCAAAACACAAATATACCAGCCCAGTTTGCACTAAATTCCTCTTCATAATCTTGGACAAAGTCACCATCCCCCACGGTGATACCAACCCCAGCTGGAAGTCAGAGAACTTAGATGGCAGGTGAAACTCCCGGCTGACACTCCCCCAGGCTTGAATGGGAACCCAAATGTAAAAAGCTTCCTAAAATGGATCAGATAAGGTGGAGCTAACCCCTCCCCCTCAACAGCCAGAGAAAAGTCTTAAATGCATGAACCTGCAAGTTAAGAATTGTATTTCTGAAGAAGTTTGACCATGTAACACTACCTAACAAACAAAAGCACTCATGATGTTTTTATTTTCTTGAATAAAGCTTTGTAAAATTCAGGTTGTAGTTCCGTATTTCCTCCATATCAAAAAGTTTTTACAAATATATATATATATATATATATATATATATATATATATATATATATATATATATATATATATATATATATATATAAGCGCTACAGAATCCTGAAAGCCCAAAATCCTGAAAACTCAAAATCCTGAAAACGCACAGGATACCAATATTTACTATATTCCAGCACAAGTACATACAGAAACATATTACCCTTCAACTATATGTAGGGGGGCAAGCCCCCTGCACTCCCATGTGGGGGGCTGTGCCTCCCACACCCCCTGCTACTTAAATATAACAACTCCAAGACTGTACTTCGTACACTAAGTGCATTCTCGGAGTTGATATATTTAAGTAGCAGGGGGGGTGGGGGCGCAGCCCCCCACATGGGAGGTGCAGGGGGGCTTGACCCCTGCTTATACTTGGAGAAGAGTAATATGGTTTCTGTTTTATTTGTTTCTGTATGTACTTGCTCTGGAATGTAGTAAGTGTTGGTATCCTGTCTGTTTTCAGGATTTTGAACTTTCAGGATTTGGTCTCAGGATTTTGGTCTTTCAGGATTCTGTAGTGCTCCCATATATATATAACTATATATATATAAATATATATATATATATATATATATATATATATATATATATATCAAATGCCATCAATAGTTTTTCACAGAATGCAATCAGAAGTAAGACAACATTGTATAATCAGTACTTAATAGTAGTTTTTGAATGAATCAATAAATGTTTAATTAAATTGCAATGTTTTCAAAACACTTATGAATTTTTATCTGTCTCCCTCCTCCTCACTCCCTTCCTTTATTTTTTGTATGTTTTTTTCCCCTCACTCTCTCTTTTTTGTTACTTTTCGTACTGGTCCAGAGATCCCAGGAAGAGCGTAGCTACATGCCTCCCTTTGAGTAAATAAGTAAAACCTGATAGCAGTTTGAGTTTACTGCTGGATTGTTGTGTTCAGTGTAACTCACATAAAAGATCTCACGAGATCTGCAAAAGCTCACACATGCAGCCACATAGCAAAAGTAGCTAAAGGAAATCATGACTTTATGTATATATGGTTTCCACTGCACATAAGTAAACTAGCTTTATCTATTTTACTCTGGTGAACACGGGCAAAGCACTTGTGGGCATTTTGGTACAGCTCTGAGATTTTCCATGATGAGCTCAGTTTATTTGCGCATTGCTAATTTACATATAGGAGTACCACTCCTTTACCAGTTGTCCTTTCACATATGTGAGCCATGAGAATATACATACCACCCGTTTTCTTCTGCAGTAGTAACTGGAACAATATGCAGTGGCAGCTCTAAGTACCTTTTCTTTCCAGGACACAATGGGGGCACTGTAGTTAGCTGGTTGGGGGCACATAGGACATTCGGAAAAAATAAAACACCAAAATGTCATACTATTAAGTATAAAATACATAGTAAGTGGTAGCAACTCACCCATAACTCAGTGTTAAAAGTGAAAGACCATTTCCCTGTAAAAAATCCTAGCAATGTTCATAACTCAGAAAACTACTAATATCTCATGCTCAAGGATTATAGTTTAGATTAAGCGTTGGTAATCTGCAGTGCAGTAAGTCAAGGATGTCACCACCAGTATGATAGATATGGAAAAATGTCATGCATAAGGACATTGGCGACTCATTAAAAAGAGAAAAAGTATCATTAACCCAAATTCAGGCATAGAAGGTTAGCCTTATTTTGTTTTGTGCTGTATTGCAAGGAAAATACTTGTAAACAAACACAGCACATTTTGCCAACCTTCAAGATAAAACACACACCTTCCAACTGCAGAAACTGGTGAATAGCAAAAGTACTTTAAATGTCTGTCATATTCTTTGAAGTAGAAGCAAGATTGGCCAGTTTACAGCTCTTGTATTATGATTGTATTTTGATATTTCAAGAAGAATGAGAAAGAGGGTCTATCAACACTTGGACTAAACAACTGGAAGTTTAAAAACATGAATTTTAGTTAGTTTATTTTGTTAAATATTAGCAACTAATTGTAAGAGCTGCTTTGAGAGTACAAATCAGAGTAATGCAAGCAAAATAGTGAAAATGAAAATAGGATCCACAAGCTGTGCAAGATGCCTGAGACTCTTACAACTGCCATTCCATTTATGTGAAAGTTAAAAAAAATCACTTCCTTATATCTAGCAAGATTCATATAAAGGAGGCATTACGTCTGTCCAGGGAAAGAAAAATTCAGTACTGCTTTACTACAACAGGTCCACTAAAATATAATAACTAGTTAATGATTCTGATACATTAAAATATAGTTCAGAGATATAATGAAGTACCTGAGATATAACAGCAACCGTAAACAAACACATGATGTTAGTTTTCCAGCCCCCTTCAAGGAAAATTAGCACCGAGAAAGACACAAATTATACCAAGTAAATGCAGCAACGTGAACTGCTTAGTAATCTGTTCCTGGTTTGCTATAAAAACAAAAACAAAATAAAATAGATTTAAATGTTTGAGGTAGTATAATACCTCTCAACTTATTTGGCTAAGAATTCAGTACAAAGTGGGGACTTCAAGATGGCTGCAAAATGATCAGCAGCTTAATTTCAGCTTTCCCATTGTGAAAACAGAAACTGAGAAATAAAGGAGAGTGAACCTGAGTAAATATTCAGTTACTGACTATTATGTGCACTGCCTGGATACCAGCAAAGACAAAATTTGGAGAAACTGAAAGAAAATCAACCAGAAAAGGTGGTGAAAATGTCTAGGAAGAATCCTGTCGTTATTCAGCAAATGACAGTTCAAGCTTCAGCTTTGATACAACATATGGCTTCCAGTAAATTAGAGGAAAAATAAATCAAATCTACTCACAGTTGACTAAAATAAGTGAAATGACACATGGAAGTAGTATATCAACACAAAAAAATGTTGGAAAAATAAGAGAGGCTTTAGTGAGCTATTCAGCTGAACTGATAAAACTGCAAAAATCACAGGTTGAAGTGAAGAAAAGGCTGACTGAGTATGAAGCTTCTCAAGAAGAGCTGTTTCATTACATGATAGAGTTAAAAGTCAGAGTGCACAGAAAAATATGATTTTCTGACTTGCCAGAGAAACTGGTAAAACAGAATGTATTAATGTAATGAAAGCACAGATTAGCAACTGGGTAGTTGTTCCACAGCAGGGCACATTGAGTGTATGCTCTAAACCTGGCCATGAAAAAGCAGCCAATACGTATACTAGTAAAGATGCAATCATACCAGCAGAAAGAGTTGATCCTGAAAAAAGTGTGGCTGATAGGAAAATTATTAAAAATTGGAGACAGCAGAGCTTTTGTTGTAAATTATTACTCACTGTACACCAGGCAGAGGGGAAGCAAATTTATCCCATCAGTCAAGGAATGTCAAGAGTCAGTTGAAAAACTCAGGCTGCTGTACCCAACTCTCTTCAGAATATTTTTCCTGGAAGATCAAACAACACAATTTTGGATGTAGCACACACTAAAGAGGAAATAAAAAAATATCCAACAGAAAGTGAGCCAGCAAATAGAAGGGGACACTGCCTTTCTTTCTTCTGACAGTAAAGGTCACAGAGATACTTTGCCAATGAAACCTTGTCCAGTGTTCCAAAGGAAAATGCTTCAAAGAAGCAAAAACTCACAGGACTTTACTAGAAGAATCAGGAGTATCTTGGTCTTGAACCAGAGCTTGGTGTTGGAAGATTGGGATAAACAGGAAGACCACCAACACTGAAACTAGTGAGTAAATGCAAGATTATAAAGTATCAATCAGGATGAAGACCAGCAATACTGAGTAAATGGGATATTATAAAACATCACATTTGTGAGCTATGGCTTTCCCAGACAAATGAAACTGAGAAAAACATTTTTTGTTGACTTTGTTAAATGTGTGAGTGGACTATAAAGTATATACCCTGCTTTGTGTCATTAATGTTTACAAACAAGTAACTGTAAATAAAACTTTTTTTGTTCTTATTAATATTTGTATATAACATTTCACAATATAAACTTTATAGTATATTGTAAAGCAGTTTTGTACAGTGTTCAGTCAGGGTAATTTTAAATGTAGGCGAGCCTTTTTAATGACTGTTGTATGTGTTAAGGCTATTAACGTAAAAACGTACTTTTTTATTTGTAAGAAATACAGGTTTTATGATATAACAAGACAAAGGATGGACAGAAGCAAGTTTAAGTTAACATTGGGATCTTGGGCGGGTGGGCTGGGGGTAGGGTGTAAAACTGCACTAGTTATATTATATGTAGAATTAATATAACACTTTCCTTGTATTTTGAAGAGTAGACATCTAGACTGATGTCCCTGGTTTAAGCTATAAACAAATATTTGTGTTTTTCTTTTTTTGTAAGCAAACGAGCTTGAAATTATTACAAAATGACAAAGACCATGAAGAATGCTAAGTTTCTTGCATCTGCAAAGATATTAGCTTCTTTTTTTTGCCATTAGCAAATACTGTCAGTGGAAGACAAGAAGTCTACAGCTGACGGCAGTTGGCCAGGAGAATTCTGTACATTCTGTTCTAAGTAAAATTTTCAGAGATTCCTTGATGCATGTGCAAAGTTGTTCGCTATTATTTTTCTTCCATTGCTGATTGCTTTTACATGGAGACAAGCTCTCTGCAGGTGTAAACAATTAATCATGAGATTTCAGAGTATTCTTTCCAGAGGGATATGCAACCTTTAAAGGTACACTGGCAACCACTTGAGTGAAAAATAAAGTTTAAGTGGTGAGCAAAAATTAAGAGAAGTGAATAGGAGATAGTACTCTCCCAGCAGCCTTAATCCTTTAATGTATTGACTAGAGCTGTTCATGATTTAGTTTTATTTAAAATCAGCCAGTGTACTTTTTCTTAGGGATAAATGTTAATATTTCTGAATGTACGTAAGCATCTGGGAGGGTAATCAAAATAAAATAACAGACAGCAAGCAGTGTAAGTGGGAACACATGTTGTAACATGCACTTAAAATGGGTAACCTTAATTTTAGATTAGGTAATGTCTGTGGATACAGGTGTTGATTTGGGGCAATTGTTCCTGTCTGAAGGCTTAAACTTAATGTGTTGAAAATGTATATAATTTTGTGAATATGTTGTAAGTTAATAGGGGATGGGGCTGTTCTGGAAGTGTTATTAGTTTTTTTTTGAGAGTTTTCTTTAAAGCAAAAAGTCATGAAATGTGATGACAAAACCTAGAAGTACACATTCAAAAAATTGTCATGTATAATAGGTAGAAATTAGCTTTTTGTCATAATGGCTGCTCTATCCATATTATCTTGGAATGTAATTGGCCTTACAGGTGTAGACAAAAATAAAAGATTGTTGAATTATATGAAAAAATGCAAACTGCAAATATCAGTGCTGCAGGAGAAACATTTGGGAAGAAATGAGCATGTTAATTTGACAAAGAAAGTATTTTAGAATGGATGTTCAGCACAATGTCATGGATAAAGGAAAAGGGAAGTAATAATACTAATTGCTAGAGGGGGCTTCAGTACCGATAGAAGAGGACAAACAGGTAATAGTAGATTTGTGGTAGTAAGGGGCTATTGGCAAGGAGGACAATTACACTGGCATGCATTTATATTCTACCTAAAACTGTTATTATGGAAATTAAGAACATTTTTAGAGAAATAATCAGCTTTTAGCAGTGAACATTACTTACATGTAGGGACTGGAACTTAATTTCCTATAGTGAGGATATATCATGGGCCTTGGAGGGAAAATATAACAAAAAAGGTAGAGTTCTAATGAAATTTATGAAAATATTTGGTACAGAAGATGTGAATTCAGTAGTAGGAACTAGGACAGATTTACATATTGTTAATAAAATTACAATAACTGGACTAGACTGGATAGACGTTATGTTTTACAGGAACATGGGCAAAGCTTTGACACACATATCCAATAACAATTTCAGGTCATGCAGTGATAAAACTAAGATCAAATGGAGGGTACTAAAGTAAAAATGAGACATGCTTGCTTTCTCACTGGTTAAAACGAGAGGAATTTAAGGAATGAGTAGTGTAAATTATTCAAGAGTTATTAGGGAAGATAGAAATTTCTTCTATTAGTGAGTAGGATAAAATGAAAACGGAGTTTAAATAAAGTAGAAATAAAAGAGAAAAATATGATTAAGAACTAATATGAATTATTTAGCGGGGCTAACAGATGTTAAAGTATTGGAGAATAAGTAGAATTTCACAGAACACTTTACACTTGCTTACACCTGGGCTCTAAAACCAACCATCTTACATTAAGAAAGTTTTTCTGCACTTTTGTCTGCTGATACAAACTCAGAGTTGGGGCTTGCTGGAAGAAGGGTCATTGTGTGCTTTCCCAATTAGAAGATAGCTTTATGCTTGTTTATTTATGCTGATATTTAAACCTCATTTTTGAGTGGGCTCTCTCTCATTTAACCAGAGCAGGCTCTCTCTCATTTAACCAGAGCAGTTCTTTGCTTGGTGACTGCACCACATTGACTGAGATATTCTGCTGTTTCCAAAGCCATCCACTGCTAAATCTACAAAAATAAGTATTACTTAAGCTGTATTTGCACTTTAGTCACTGTGATTTATTTATTTACTGTTTTGTTGCTAACATTTATTCTGCATGACTGCTTATTTTAGCTGAATTGATGCATTAAGGCCCAGGCTGCTTTGATTCAGGACTGCTGTATGTAGATAGTGCGGTTGCTTACACTTGGAATTTAAAACCAATCATCTTACACTAAGGTTTTTTTCTGCACTCTTGTGGCAGAAGTATACTGATACAAACTCATTTGAGTTGCTGATTGTTGGAGGAAGGCTCACTGTGTGCTTTCCCAATTGGTAACTTTATATTTGTTTATTTGTGCTGATATTTAAGGATAACTTTATATTTGTTTATTTGTGCTTATGTTTAAACCATGCATTTGTGTGAAGCTGCTCTCTTCACATCAGTGGTTGAAAGTGCCCTGTGTAGACGCAGCCACCTTGTAAATCATTTTTTCCTTAAATAACTATCAAAGTAACCATCCCCAGCACTCTGCTGCTCTAGGAGCAACTCAGTTGCATGCTGAATCAGTGTTGCTTTATTGGTTTAACTTAGATTACACAGACCACACAAAGTATAGCTCCCACTCATAGACTCTGGGTTACCAGCACAGTCCACTCAAATTAAGTAATTTCTTTCCCTAAGAAAATACACAGATAAAAATTACTGTCATGGGTAGGTGGTTTTCCATTATCTCCCTGGCCAGCCTGATGGACATGGGCATCCTGAGGCAATGTAGCAATTGCCTGTTGTATACTGACAACCACTTACTTTTGAAAATAACTAATACTATATGTGAGAGCTGTAGTTACACTATGAAACTGGAGACAAGACTCTCACATACAGAAAAATCTTTCACCAAACAGGTTTTCAGCACGCACTCGCCACTATCCACACTTAATAATGACTAGACACATAAACCCACATATGTGGAGATACTCATTAATAACTTATCAGAAGCATGGATGCCTCCCAAATGCTGCCTTCAAAAACTACACACAGTAAAGCAGATATCAACCACAACACATAGTAACACATACCAGTGTCTCAATAAACAGTCCCATAAGGTGTAGCACCACAAAACCCAACGTATTTGTCATAGGTGACTCCATAGTGAAACACACAGATGTCCCCCTGACCAGGCTGGATAAGGAGAGGGTTACAGGTAGCTGCCTGTCAGGTGCCAGGATCCATCAGATCACTCAGGCACTCAAGTTACACAGCCACAAGTACCAATATGATTCTGTCATAGTCCATGTAGCTGTGAATGACCTGAGACATACTTCCCTGGACTGTATGAAAAGAGACATGACTGAGCTCTTAGATTATGTGTCACGGGCAGGTAGAAGCCTAGCCTTGAACAGCATTTTGCCATCACCAAGGATAATGCCAAAATACAAACAAAACATGATTGACATTAACAATTGGCTTAACTTCTGATGTCAGTCCAAGGGGATCTAATACCTGTCAGTCTGTGAGGATATGGTCGACAGACCACATTGCTTTACCAGAGATGGTCTACACCTATCTCCTCTAGGCTTTTGGATGCTGGCAAAGGCATTAGTCACCCTTATTGTTCCTTTTTTAGGCAATGTCAAAGTAACCTACCTCCCAACATAATAAAATCTTCTCTAGATAAATTCAAGATACTGTTGCTCAGTGCTAGACGTCTAAACATGAAAAGTACAGTTGTGTGCCTACCATAAATGTAGATGTTCGAGTGTATCCACTGTTGCAGTCATTACACTTGGGTTATCCTGCTGGCAGGCTACTCGCAGTCGGCCTGAATTCCAAAGTCTAGGTCCAGCATCGGTTGCTGTAGCCTCTTCCCTGACGTCAGTGCGCCAGGGGTATAAAAGATGCAGCCGATGCCATTTTCTTCAGTTTTTCTGGCCCCAGATGTCAGGTGCCCCCAAAGTGGTAGGCTGAAAATTGTGCCAATAAGTATGCATACACAAAAATAAACATTTCCTTCATCTACAAGCAAATACACCACATAGGTTGTATAGGATAGAGAAGTACAGATAAGTCCCAGCAAAAGAAGAAAGGGGGATGGTGGGTGGGTAACCTGGACTGCAACAGTGAATACACTCGAACATCTACATTTATGGTAGGTACACAACTGTACTATGTTCATCGTGTTTCACTGTTGCAGTCATTACACTTGGGTTGAATCCCAAAGCTGAGGTAGGGTGGCTGGGTCTAAATAGGATTAGGAGAGGCTATAAGGCCCTGCAAAACTGCAGTGGCAAAGCCTGCTCTGGATTTAGAATAGAGAGGTAAGTGGTAGTGCTTGGTAAAAGTGTGCACTTAACTCCAAGTTGCAGCCTCTAAAATGTCTTTGGTTGGTACTCCTCTGAGGAAGGCTGCTGAAGTAGCTGCTGCTCTGGTAGAGTGAGGCCTAATGCCCTTAGGCATTGATTTGCCATGTAGTGAATAGCAGAGACGAATGCAGTGGCCTATCCATTTTGAAATAGTCTGCTTTGAGATAGCCTTTCCTTGTGATCCTGCAGCATTTGCTACTAAGAGTTGCTCAGTCTTTCTGAAAGCTTTAGTTCTGTCCAAGTAGAAGCGTAGCTGTCTGTGTATGTCTAAAAAATGCAAGAGTCTCTCACCCTTATTCTGTGGGTTTGGATAAAAGGTAGGCAAATGAATGGTTTGGTTAAGGGCCACACTGGACATTACCTTAGGCATAAATGTGGGGTTCGTCCTTAGAGAAACCCTGTCTGGATGGAAAATGATAAAAGGTTCCACAGCCATGAGTGCCTGTAACTCTGAGACTCATCTTGCAGAGGTTATTGCTAGGAGCAGAGCTGTTTTCCAAGATAAGAACTTTATTTCAGCTGTATTGGCTGGCTCAAAAGGCGGCAGTGTGAGTTTTTCCAAGACATAATTGAGGTCCCATGCAGGTATTGGTGCTCTCCTTGGTGGTCTTAATGTGTTTAGCCCCTCTAAGGTACTGTCTTAGCAGTGGATGTGAAAAAATTGGTGGTTCCATATTGTAATGAGCTAAAATGGCCGAGGCATGGATTTTGATTGATGAAAAGGATAGGCCTTTGCCCAGCATCTCAGTTAGATATTGTAAAATCTGAGGAATATTTGGTACAACTGTGTCAATTCCTTGTGCCTGGTTCCAAGCACAGAATCTTTTCCATTTTTCAGAATAAGATTTCCTGGTACTGGGCCTCCTGGCCTCCAAAATAACATCCATCACTGCTTTAGAGAGAGGTGTGTTGTGAATGGCTACATTATCCGCCATGCTGCCAGATTTAGGGTTCTGAGCCGGCTGTGTAGGATCTGATTGTTTCGTTGGGTCAGTAAATGAGGAATTAGAGGCAATGTCCAGGCTGGGCCTTGAGACAAGCTCTTTAGGATTAGGTACCAATGCTGGCGCGGCCAGTCTGGTGCAATCAGAATCATTTTTGGCTTCTCGTCTGACCTTTAGGAGTACCTTGGGGAGGAGAGGCAGAGGAGGAAAGGCATATACTGTTAGTGTTTTCTAGCTGAATGATAAGAGTGTCCACTTTCCATGCTTGTTTGTGATACGTCCTTGTGCAGAATCTCTGTAGTTGGCAGTTGTGAGGGGAGGCAAATAGATCTATGTCTGGGCATCCCCATTTCTTTATTATCATGCTGAAGACTTGTGGATCCAGTTTCCACTCATGGGGATCCGTGAGGTTTCTGCTTAGTTTGTCTGCCAGAGTATTTTTCTTTCCTGGCAGGAATTGTGCTTGCAGGTGTACTTGAGAAGTCAATGCTGTGTCCCACAATGGCTTGTCTGCAGAGGGGGTAGGAATGAGTGCCTCCCTGTTTGTTTATGTACCACATGACTTTAGTATTGTCCGTCCTTATCAGTAGTTGTCCTGGATGGAGTAGATCCTTGAAGGCTGTCAGGGCATTTTGAACAGCCAGCATCTCTTTTTGATTGATATGCAGGTGACTTTGGCTTGTGGGCCATGTGCCCTGAATACATTTTCCTGCCATATGGGCCCCCCAGGCATAATCCGAAGCATCTGTTGTTATTGATTGCCTGGCTGTGGGTAGGGTGAATGGCTGTCCCTTGTTGTGGTGACAGGCCTGTGCCCACCATCGAAACTCCTGTTGCAGGCAAGGAATGAGGGTAATTAATGTTTCCAGGCTGTGACAATGTTGAGTCCAAACACTTTTTAGATACCATTGTAGTTTCCTCATATGCAGTCTAGCATATGGAATTAGCAGAATGCAGGATGCCATGAAGCCCAAAGCCTGCAGAGTTTTTCTTGCAGATAACTGGGTCTTTGTTGCCAACATCTGGAAGTAAGAAGTCAGTTGCCTTTCTTTGTCTGGCGTGAGATAAGCCATCTGGGCAATTGTATTTAAGCTTGCACCCAGGAATATTATCTCTTGAGAGGGTACTAGTTTTGATTTATTTTTGTTTACTGTGTACCCTAGGCAAATAAGTAATCTTTTTACAAACGCCAGATGCCTTAGTAGAATGTCCTTGTTCTCTGCTTGAATAAGGCAGTTGTCCAAGTAAGGATGTATTTGTATTCTTCTTTGTCTGCAAAGTGCAATTACTGGTGCCAGGCATTTTGTGAAAACTCTGGGCGCAGTAGATAAGCCAAAGGGCAGTGTAGAGAATTGGTAGTGCATTGAGCCAGCTAGGAGTCTGAGGTATCTTCTGCAAGATTGTCTGATTGGAATAGGCAGGTATGCCTCTTTTAGGTCCAAAGTTACAAGCCAAGCCTTCTTGCCCAGCATGGGCAGAAGCTGCTGCAGAGTCAACATTTTGAATTTTGGAACGCCCAGGAATGTATTTAGAGTAGACAAGTCCAGTATTGGTCTCCAGGCATTGTCTTTTCTGGGTACTAAGAAAAGTCTTGAGTGAAATCCTTGTCCCTGCTCTTGCTGTGGTACTTGCTGAATGCCCCCCATATCCATGAGGGATGAAACTTGTTTTTATGCCTCTGCCCATTGATTGTGTGGCAGGTTTGGCATACCTTTTGGCCTTGGCAGGGTGTGAAAGTGGAACCTGTAGCCCTGGGACACTATATTCAGGACCCATTTGTCCTGGGTGATCATGTGCCAATTTTGAGAAAAAAGTGCTAGTTTTCCCCCCAAGGGGGCTGCCAAAAGATAAGTGCTTGGAGCTGGCAGAGGAAAGTCATTGGGACTGTTTCCTGTATGGCTGTATTTTGTCTTCTCCGCTTTTGGAGGTAGAAGCGCCCCACTGTTTAGGCCTGTATGAGCCCTGGGGCTGGGATCTGCCTCTGGGGCATCTGTATCTGCCTCTTTGTGGTCTGTCTGACACTGGAAAGGAACACTTCTTTGTAAGCCAGTTCCTGCTAAATCAGGGTGGCTGTACCTGTAAGAAATCCTTTACTGTTTGCATAGATTTCGCTTTGTCCTCCAGTTTCTTCAACACCTCCTCTGCTTTAACACCAAATAAAGTATCATGCTGTATTGGAGCATCTAATAACTTTGCTTTAACATGATCAGGCAGATTCTGTTCCTTTAACCAAGCATGCCACCAAGCATGCCTCCTAATAACAGAACCCGTAACTGCAGCCCTGCAAGAGGCCTCCAAAGAATCAAAACCACATTGCAATGTATGCTTTCCCACTTGTTCAGTTGCATGCAATAAATCTTGCATTTCCTTATTTTCTGCACAATCAGAATTTGATAACATTTTCTGTTTTAGCATTGACAGTAAGTATTGTTGATATTTAAGCATATGAAATTGACAATTTAAAGCCCTCACAGCCAAAGTAGCAGAAGTGTAAACCTTTTTTCCCCATCTGTCTAGTGCCCTTGAATCTCTATCAGAGGGGATAGGGTTTTTTGCAGTAGAAGCCTTGACCCCTTTGGGACTCCGAGAAATAATTTCTGGGTCAGCAGCAGGGTTTTTAATATAGAAATTTATGTGAATCTGGAACCCTGTAGTATCTGTCTGGTTTAACAGGGGCAGGAGGTAAAGAGTCTGGAGAAAGTCCGGACTCGGAAAATACATCATCTACAATGTCTAACACAGGAGGAATAGCCAAAGGCCTGTGCTGAGGTAGTAAAAGGAAATCTCTAAGTCTTTCTGAATAGTCCTGGCTCTCCCAGTGGAAGTGTTCCCTCATGGTATGTAGGGTTTCCCCAAAAGAATAATCCTCAGGCAGTGAGGCTGAAGTGATAGATTCTTCAGCATCTGAATCCTCATAAGGAGGAAGAAAGTATTCCTGTTCAGAAGAGGAGTCAGAGGAAATGGAAACCTGATCTGAAGATTCATATTCTGTCTCTTGCCTAGGCCTCTTGTCAGGAGGGGGATGGGAACCCCTGATCAAAGTAATTAGGTCTTCAGCTATTTTGAGCATCTGCTTTTTAGGCATGGTAGTTTGTCCACGAGAATGCTGTACTTGTTTCTTTGTCTTTAGAACTGCTTTAGTCTTTGCTTTGGAAGCTGTAGTAGGCTTTACATATAACTGTGTTGGTCTGAAAACACCCTCAGAAGCCGATGCCTGCTCAGCGGCTCTGGACCCATCTGAGGGAATAGTTTCCGAGTGTCCAATACCTTGAGTATCCAGAGGCCTAGCTGGCTCCAAGTGGGAGTCGTCAGCAGCCTGTGGCTCTGAAGTAGCGGGCGCCAGGGGCTGCGAAAGCGCCTCACTGAGAACTGGCGAACAGGCGACTGGCTTAGCAGAAGCCTCATCATCGGTTTTGGACCTTGGATGCCTATCCTTTTCTTTTTCCTTGCGCTTTTTATAAACTCCGGTCGTCTGCTGTTCTGATGGCATTATATAATTGAATCTTTGGCCAAAATAATGAAAGGCAAAATCAAACTGACGCTTAATAGTGCGTTGGTTAAATCTAGCACAAAACCGACAGCTAGCAACGTTAAGATCAGGGCCTAGGCAAGGAATACAATAAGAATGAAAATACTTATGAGGTATTTGCTTTCCACAAAAAATACAATTGTTAACTTTTTCTGACATCGGTCTGGAGCAAGAAAAAGGTTTCCCCAACGGGGTACTTAGCTTTATTGAAGACTTCGGATCTGAAATTCGAATTTGAAAATCTCAGGAGTCTGCCGACTGGCACTTACGAACTGCTTTTGCTTCAGGCACCGCGCGGCAAGAAAGACTAAAGAAAATGGCGTCAGCTGCATCTTTTATACCCCTGGTGCACTGACGTCAGGTAAGAGGTGACAGCAACTGACGCCGGACCTAGACTTTGGAATTCAGGCCGACTGCGGGTAGCCTGCCAGCAGGATAACCCAAGTGTAATGACTGCAACAGTGAAACACGATGAACATCTGCACTCCTTGGAAGCACTTCTCACCTTGGAAGATGCTGACATTTTTGCAGTCACTGAGATATGGTTCAAAGCTGAAAGCACCTCAACCCTGCAAGGCTACAATGCCTTCCATACATGAACTGCAGAATGAACTGGCACCCCACCTAAGCACCATGTTCAATCATAGCCCCACCTCAGGTTTTGTGCCCACTGAATGGCGCACAGCAACGGTTATCCCACCCCACAAAGGGGGAGCCATCATGGACCCCGGGAACTACCGCCCCATTAGCCTAACAAGCCTGGTCTGCAAGGCCGTGGAATGTATCATCATGGATCTTATACACAACAGCATTGGTAATCTCCAAACTCTGGACTTCACCCAGTTCGGGTTTGTAAAAGGCAGATAATGTCTCATAAACCTGATAGACTTCTTTGAAGCAGTCACCAAAGCCATAGACAAGGGTAAGGTGGTTCACACAGCCTATCTAGAGCTCACCAAGGCTTTTGACACCATCCCCCAGTCTGGAATTATAGATAAACTCACTAAACTAGGTATAAATCCCTATGTCACAAGATGGGTTGCCAACTGGCTCACTGACAGAACCCACACTGTGAAAGTAGCAGACTCCAAATCCGACTTCAGATCAGTGACAAGTGGAGTACCACAGGGCTCAATCCTGGGTCCTCTCCTGTTTGTTATCTACTTTTCTGAAGTACAGGCTAACACAGAAGGTCTTTGGCTAACTTGAGTTCGCAGATGACTGCAAACTAGGAGCCATAATCAAAACACGTAACGATGTGAACATCCTACAAAAGGGCCTCATGAAGACAGATGCCTGGTGTCAAAGCCATGGCCTCAAGCTCAATGCCAAAAAGTGCATTGTCATCCCCTTTGGTAAAAACTCTGTACCCATGAGCTACCACATAGGTGGTAGTCTACTTAACACCGAAAGTGTGATAAGAGACCTAGGGACACAGGTGGACAGTAGTCTCTCCTTTGATAATCACATCGCCACAGTAGTCAGGAAATCCTTCTACATGGCACACCTCATCACAAAAGGTTTCTCATCCAGGAAAAAAGAGGTCATTGTTCCCCTCTACTCATCATTCATTAGACTCATTATAGAGTACAACAACCCTTTTGGTATGTACCTTACAAGATATCTACAACAACTGGAAAGGCCACAGAAATACCTCACAAAGCGGATTACTGGCCTCAGATGCCCTACACAGACCGTCTCAAAAAACTCCAGCTTTACTCCATCACATATCACCTACTCAGAGGCGATCTCTGCCTAACATACAAAGCTATGTTAAACCCAGAGCTGTTGGACATGCTCCACTTAAGGAAATCCCAATCCTTCCAAGCTACATGCTCTAGGGACCTAAACCTTGTCATTACAATAAACAGAACATGCTGGAGGGATAGATTCCTGTCCCAGAGACTTCCCATACTCTGGAACAAACTACCTATCTATATCAAACAAAACTCCTCATTAGCACTCTTCAAGAAAAATCTTGATGATTGGATGGGAAATAGGAAATTCATCCTGGGGATCACCTCTGTGACTCTGCTCGACAGGAACACAGGCAAATAATTTTCTTGGGTGGCGAAAGCCAGGGTACCTTTTTGGTTAGGCTTATATAGGCCCTAGGGCCAATAGCCTAGTACCTACCTATGAACCTATACATTCAAACCATAAACTGGAAAAGAACCAAAGGAGAAGGTGTATCCAACTTCATTTAGAATAAGTACACCTCAAGACTAGTAAAACAGTATGACTCTCTCGAGCTGCTCCAAGTCCAATTAACCATCGACAAAATCCCCTAACACATCTTTAGTAGATATAGGTCCCCTCAGTAAACCAGGAAAAGCATACCATGTACCTGAACTTACTGAAGTCGCTTACCATGCAGTCCAACACTTTGCTCATGGGTGATTTTAATTATCCTACTGTCGACTGGGGAACATGCATGACCACAAATGTGCTTGCTCAGAGGTTCTTGAACTTTGTCAATGCAAATGCTCTGGAACAGCTGTTCATCACACCCATGAGGGGCTCAGATATCCTGGATATAGTGCTTATTAACACAGGGGAGCTTTGCACCCCCATGTGATTTCCTCCTTGGTGAGATCAGACCATAAATCAGTCTCTTTTGAAATAATTATAAGGCTAGATAAACACAGACTGAAGCAGTTGCATATAATCTGCGGTACCAGACTGGATTAAAGTCAGGTTTTGCTGGAAAAAACAAGCCACCCTGGTGGAACCCCAGTATAAACATGATGTAAAACAAAGAAAAAAACTAATGTCCAAAAACAAGATGGAACTGACTCAACAGAGAAATAAATCTGTCACTGGTCTGAACAAACAACAGATTAGAGATCTTGCCAAGTCCTCCAAAGCAAATTATGAAGCAAAAATAGCCTCATAGCGAAGGAAAATCATAATGCATTTTTTATCTACATCCAAAATCTTAAGGGAAATACCTAGCTATGCACACAGCTGGTTGTGGATGGTACCACACATACTCAACCAGAGGAAATAGCCAACCTGCTAGGTGACAGATTTGGATCAAACGTTACCCTCCTGTTCCCACCAGTTATCCCCCAAAGTATACCTGCTACCATTCTTCAGTCTATTATCTGACAACAGCAGGTCATTGCTGTGCTCTCAAAGGCCAGAAACACGTCATCAATGGGACCAGACAACATCTCATGACTCAGGAGATCCACTTGAAACCCTTTTTAGCAACACCCTGCAGACTGACTATGTTCCAGCAGAATGGAGGACAGCAACAGTCATCCCTCTGCACAAAGGGGGACCATCAGCTGATCCTGGGAATTGTCCTGGGATCCTGGGAATTGTAGAACCAGAAGCCTGACTGGCCACATCTGCAATGCCATGGAAAGAATTATTGTGGACCTTATCAACATGGACTTTATCAACAAGGACATAGGTAATCTCCAAACTCTGGACCTAAACCAGTTTGGATTCATTAAGGGTAGAACATGTCTGTTAAACCTGGTTAACTTCTTTGAGAAGGTCATCAAAGGCCGTGTATGAGGGAAAGACTATGCATGCCACCAACCTTGACATGGCCAAAACATTTGACACAATTCTCCACTGAAGTATTATACACAAACTCACTCAATTGGGAATTAACCACTACATCACTAGGTGGATAGCCAAATGGCTCAGCGACAAGACACATAATGTCAAAGTGGGTGAATTCACATCTAGCAAAGGGCAGTCACCAGTGGCATACCACAGGGTTCTGCTGGGCCCTTTACTATTCAAAATTTATTTCTCAGAAGTCCAGGCAAACATGGATGGTTTGTGGCTGACCAAGTTTGCTGCTGACTGCAAATTGGAAGCAATCATTGAGCTCCCCAATTATACCAGTGTACTGCAGAAAGGACTAAAGCTAAATGCAAAAAAATGCATAATTATTCCCTTTGGGAAAGCTAACACCCCTGCTAATTACAAAATAGACAGCAACCCCCTAATCGTAGACCCAATAGTATGAGACCTGGGTACTCAGAGTGAATGCAATCTGAACTTCAACCACCACATATCTACAATAGTAAGGAAGCCCTTCTATGTGGCACATCTCATAAGTAAAGACATAGCACCTAGATCTAGGGTTGTTTTAATTCCATTGTACTCAACCCTCTTCAGACCAGTTACTGAGTACAGTTCACCCTTTTGCATATACCTCATGAGACAACTGCAACAGCTGAACAGACCACAGAGGTATCTCACCAAGATAAAGGAGGGTACACAAAACATGTCCTGTGTGGAAAGACTGAAAGTCCTATCACTGAATTCTGTCTCCTACAGGGTACTAAGATGATCTGTTTCTGGCTTACAGGGAAGTCTCTGACTTGGCCCTCATGAAAATGTTACACATTCATAAATCAAACTGCGCAAGGGCCACTCACTCCCGGGATCTTAACCTAGTCTAAGATATGAAGAAATCATAGTGGAGAGACAGATACATTTCCCAGAGAGTACCCCTAATCTAGAAAAACCTTCCCATTCATGTGAAACAAATCCCCTCCCTGACCCTCTTCATGCACAACCTATCAATGGATGGGCAATTGTAAATTCACTCCTGGGGTGGCATCCGTGTTCCTTATGGACAGTTGGTATTAGGCTCATACCTCTGTGAACTTCGCTCATGTAAGTATTGATAACTGAGGTAATCCGGGATAAATATGGCTAGGCTTGTAAAGGCTGTTTGATCATTAGCCTTTTAACCATCTGCAAAACTAAGAGAACAAGAAGTGGAGCAGTTGCAGAGTGCTAAAGAGAAAATTAGGGATTATTAGGATAATATCCAGGAGTTTAAAAAGGTTGCTGTTAACCGTTTTTGATAACGACTCCAGAGCACAAAGACCTAGGCAAAAGAAAGTAGAAAGGGTTGCCGCAAATTAAAGAGCCTATGACATTAACATAACCAGAGATTCAGTAGAGGTATTAGAGATGTTTCAGAAATTGTATGAACATTTGTTTAAAGCAGAGGAATGGGGAAAACATGAAGGAGCACAATTGGAAATATTTATGCAATACTTAATTATGGAAAGGTTAGAGGAAGATAAGGCTCAACAACTAGTATGTAAGATATGAGAAGATGGGATCAAAATAGTGATGTGTAATCAATCTGCAAGTCTCCAGAAACAGAAGTTATTCCTGTGGAGGTTTGAAAGTTAGGAGGGGAGAATGTGATAAGGATCTGGAAAATTGAATATAATAGTAGTCTAAAAGGAGGGGAAGCACTAACATCCTAGAAGAAAGCTGGGGTGGCTGTATTACTCATAGAGAGTAAAAACCCATCGGGCCCTACTATAGACATTTAAATTTTGAACAATGATTATAAAGTGCTTATGTCTGTACTAGCTGAAATAATAGTAAAGGTGTTGCCAAAATTGCTAGATCTGGATCAGTATGCTTTTGTGGAGGGGAGGCAAACATTTAACAACATTAATAGAACAATGATGAGCCAGAGGGAAGCAGAATATGAGAAAATACTGCTGTTTTTGGCAGGTCTTTATGCAGAGAAAGCATTTAACAGAGTAAGCTGGGATTTTATGAGAAGGACAGTGGAAGCATCTGTATTCCCTGGTGCAATAATAAGTTTAGTTATGAGGCTGTATGAAAGATTGGAGGCAGTAATTCAAGTGGGAAGGTTCCTCTCCAATAAACTGAATTTAAACATAGAAACCAGGCAAGGGTGCCTTCTTTCTCCTTTGCTATTTGTTTTATATTTAGAGCCATTAAAAAGAAAATAAGGGACTAAGAAATTCAAGGATATAATTGGTATGGTAATCAAGAAAAGTTGGCTTTATTTGCAGATAACATTATTTTGTGCTTGATAAATCAAACACACACACACAGTTGCCAGTAGTGAGATTAGATCTCCTACCTATCTAGTTGTATGTACTATAGTGCAGTGTACTTATCACATGTGCCACGGAGCTTATATAAAGTATCTTTTTTAGTTGTATTCAAACCCTTAATCAGCTGTTTTCTTTTTAATCTAAACTCATTGCATACACATCTTGTGCCACAGACATAGGTGTCAAGAAAAATACATCTCAGTGTTGTGGGATATTTTGAGAATTTCAGGTATTCTTTGGATATAAAATTAATAAAGATGTAACAAAGACTATAACTGTAAATTACAATTCCACACACGGTTCATTAATGCCCTTACTTATGGAAATAGGATGAATTATTTAGGAGTATGAATTCAAAAGGTGGCAGCTAAGGATTTGTGGGAAGATACTAAACAAAAGATAATGCAAAAACTGAGAAATTGGATTCCCTTGTTTGTGGATATGGATAGTAAGATACAAGCAGTAAAAATGTGTTTAGCCCCATTAGTTTTATATACAGAACAGGCATATTTGTTATCAACCAGAGGAGAATTTGTGGGCAATAATTATTAAAGATGTGAAGGAATTTATCTGGAAGGGGAAGAGGGCATGAGTTAAGTAGGATAAATTGATAATCCCAATAGAACATGGTAGTTTATGATAACCGGATTTGAAGGGGTATTTTAGAGCTACGCAGTTAAGACTCGTATATAACACAAGCAAATTCAAAGCGGAATGGGATGATGATAAAGTGGGAGGTGGTGGAGTAATAAGGAGACAGTGTGATATTGGATGCAAATCCTTAAGGAGGATAGTAAAAACAGTACAGAGTATTATATTTATAAAGTTGCAGAAAGTATTCTAAGAACCAAGCCAGTCAGAGGAGGACAAAATCAGGAGCAATTTAAGGTAATAGAGCAACAGGTTTGATTTGTTATGCATTTTCTGTACATTTGAACAACAAAAGCTATATATCTGTAATAACTCGCATTACTGACTGACTGTAAACCTCATTGATTTTTAACATGCAATAATGTATCAGAAATGAATGCATGATTGAAGGTCTGGCAGTTAGTGCAGAGAGGTAAGCCTCTAATCTCTTAGTGAGTTGTTACGTGTAATTAATGGTACAGGATTTGATTCCTTCTACTTCCATTTGCCCACTGCGTGGCTTGGAGCACCAAACAAGATAAGACAAGTGCTCTGGGGTTGCCCCTTTACCCATTTAAAAGATAGAAAAAACAAAAGTACAGGAGGTACTTTTGAAGAAAAATACTCTTGTGCAGTTGCTGAACAATATGAGTAGACCCTGATAATGGTCAAATAGAGTGCTAGGCAAGGTAATGGACCAACCTCCATTCCCGCAGCCGTACCAGTATTCCATCACTTTGCCATCTTTCCCCAATTTCAGTAAAATACAGTTAAAACCTGTGAGTGTGCATACTATTTTCTTTTTGCTTTTACAATGATCGCATAGATTTGTATTTCATTTAAAACTTTTATTAAAAATTTTACAATGGAAATACTGACAGACATTTGATGAACAACACAGAACTCTCTCACAATGAAAGTAGACAGCATGAGCAACAGTAAACGTCTCTGTCTTTGAAACTCACATTTATTGAAAACACATCGAGCAGTGCATTAAACTACAACAGAAGTGCTGGGATTCACATTCAAATAGCATGTAGTGATTCACTAATTAGCAGTTATCTGAAGGGTGCAAAATATTAAAAACAAATGTGTAATATATTTGCTAACAGTGTGGGACAGCCTACTGGGCACAGGTATCCCATTTCAAGGGCAGCCCAGGAGCACGGTCTGGTGAACTGACCTGGTCAGACTCACATTAGATAAATGAAGGCAAGGGAATCAAATGCTGCACTACAGGAAGCAGCTTATTAACAGCTCATACTCTTAATTATATCTGCACTAAGTAGCAAACAAATTGTTGCAGACCTACATAGTACATTTCACACCATTTGCCTGCAAAAATTCAAGTTAAATTAAAATGCATTTATAGTTAATAAATTCATAAATTTTATGCTGTCTGGTTTATTACCAGCCAAGTAATAAACATGCTGTCAACAGTCCACAAAACAAGGAAACCAAGGATCGTTCACCAAGAACATGGCTGATACAGTGAAGCTTCTCTTTACTCCTTGATTCCTTCTTTTATACCATACATTTTCTGGGATACAGGACACACACATTCATGCATGCACATACACATGCCTTTCAGTTACAACCCCTTGTAAAACTCAGTACATTCAGATGTTTGCTTGCGATAAAATCAATGAAAATGTACATAAGTAATGACTAAGAAGTGTATGCTCACTAGTGTAAGAACCATACAATGCATCCTGTTGTTCTCTTATGCCATCCCAACCTCTTAGCTCAAAAGTCAGAGACAAGGACCCACAACTTAGGAACAGTTTTTAAGCCTTTCTCTTACATACTTTGGAAGTTGCATTCAGATGCATTTTCTTAAGAACACAGTCTGCAACTCACATGCTTGTAATTATTAGGCAACTTTAATTCACAACAAATTTTCTTTTCATACACAAATCAAGTTATAGATCCAGCATTAAGTTTACACCCTAGGTCTTACAGTATCTTACTGCCTTGTGTAATGCTGTCTTGGCCTATTTCTACATTAGTGTTAATTTCTCTGATATCTGTTTTTTTTCATGTTGCTGTAAAACAGATTTTGAACAGGATTCTTTATCTGAAACTGCCAAGGCATTCTGTATTTCCTTCACAGTACTTGAATTTTGTGACTGAAAAATTAGCTCCATCTCCTTTTGAGGCTATATGCGTAATAGATGTATAGTTCTTTTCTTGGAAAACATTATTCTTGGTAGAAGTTACCTCATTCAGTAGAAATATGAGTATCCGAATTGCAGAGTTTAATGTGTAACGAACCCCATAAAGTTTTCCATAAGGCCACAGTGTCTCGAGATCTCTTATTTATTTTACATTTGTTGACCAGGGAAGTCCAGCTGGGTACAAAGACCCACTTTCAGTGCAGGCCCAGGGAGAAACTCTCCAGTACAGCAGTACAATCAAAATCTTTTTTAAGTTATATAATATCAACATTGCCAGGTAGAATACAAGTAAAATACATTTTACAATGTCAAAATAGATAAGATAGTAACTATGCGTATAGTTCTTTGTTTCTGATATCTGATTGTGAACTGCTATAGTCAGCTATGTTCTTCCATAAATGGGAGAAAAGTGGTAAGATGGTACAGTCAGAGCCTGATCATGGTCAAATGGGACCCATGGCAGGGTAATAGACTAGGGACCCCACACCACAGCCATTCTAGTGTCCCATTATTTGTCTCTCTCCCCCAAATTGCTGTAAACACTATTGAAAACTGTCAGTACATACTATTTTCTTCTTTACTTTTGAAATGATTACAGATATGTGGATTTAATTTAAAACTTTTAATTTCTGTATGCTTTGTTGATCAGGTTAGTCTCAGGAAGGTAGTAGCCTCTTTTCAGGGGAGACATAAGATGGTATTTATACTACTAGTGGAAATTTGGTCAGGACGTCAGTGAACTTCCCTTACTCTTTTTGATAGGTGCAATAAGATCGTTAACATCGGTCTGAGCTACCATCACCTCAAGCAGATGGGGCCTTATCCCTTGTACTGCACTGCAGTACCAGCAATCCATCTGCTTGGTGTGGGATTAGAACTGATGACCTTCTACACCAAAGGTGAGGGTGCTACCTTTTGCACCACTAACACTGCTTTCAAATTTACAGCACAAACACTGATGTCCATTTACTAAATAAAACAAAACAGTTGCATATTGAAAACAGACGTAGCATGAGCAACAGTGAACTTCTGTTTCCTTGAAGCTAACCTTCACTTGCATTGAAAATGCATTGAAATTCACATTCTTTGAAACCCAGCCATTGGCAGATTAAGTGTACCGTGATCCCTGGGCTGTTTTCAACCCATGGGCCCCCTATGTACATTTTTAGGATCATACATAAATGCACGTGTTCTTTAATTCATCTTCCTGATTATTTTAAATGTGTTCCTTTTTAATACAGCAACATTTGTTAGAGTGCATTTTAAATTTGTAGTTTTTAATATTTTTTCCAATAAGCAGTGAAACACAATGCATGAATCAGTAATGACAAAAGTACCCATCTCAGAACATTTCAGCCAAGTCTAGTGACTAACTGTCTGTAATCCTTTGTTATTTACCAGAGTCTGGCAGTTGGTATAGAGGATTAAGACACTTGCCTCCTATATCTAAGGTACAGGGTTTGAGCCTGGGCAAGTTACTTAATTAACTAAACTGCCCTCCCTAACTAGGGCATTTCACACACACAAAAATCAATGTGTTATTTGCAAGTTCCTGTCTCCACATCCATAGTGCTGCTGCTAAGTTTAAATTCAATACTCAATTTCCCAGTCCACTGCTGCTTGTTCTAGTAATAGTTGCTGTAGCTGTAATACTGCTGCAGTTACAAACTGCAAGTTCAATTGAGTTAGTTCATGGCTGTTGCTGTGCGTGTGTGCTATTGCTTTTATTATTTTCCAACTAATAAGATGCATGCATGCAGATGCAACGCTGAGAGGAAAGTTAAAGCAGCAGAAAAATGTTATTTCTTGTTTAAGTTAATGTTGGCCAGACACCCAGCCAGCATATGACCCTAGACAGATGCCTGGGTCACCTAGTGCTGGATCTGCCCCTGTATACAGAACATTGGATGTCCCCACATAGCTGTCATAAATACCTCTCAGCTGTACAGATTTTCGCAAAATGTCCAGATTTTGCCTTATATTTTGGTCCGTTTTTCATAAAATTGTGGTTTTATGGCAAATTATTAAAGATTGAAGCTGTAAAATAATGACAGAAAGTTGAGTTTCAGACTTCCAACCCTGCCGAAAATTCATGCTAATGCAAAATTCTGTCAACTTTCTAAGTTTGTAAGAGCAATATTTTAAAATTGTCCCTATTTTTGGGCCTTTGTCCCACTTTTATTTATGGCTTTGTCCAGATTTCTTCCTCTAAGAGATCAAGAGGTATGCTGTTATACTTTATTGAAAAGACTAAGTTATTGTGATAGGCAATCAACTGTTTGTCATTTATGAATGAAAAACAGGGCTGTCCAATAACTAAACATATCTTTTCCAAATGGTTAACTGTATCATTGCAGATGTCCTCAAAAATATGTCTTCCAAAACTATTTGTGAGGGTGCCCTCTGGGTATCTTGTCACATATCCTCTAAGCATTGCAGATTGGATGTCAAGTATAGAAACAGAGCAGTATTTGCTTCAACTCTCTTTTAGGGCATTCAGTAGACCATCCACTCATTTTGGGAGCTCAGAGTATACTGTTTGTCCTTCCACACATTTGTATAATTTCTGTAGTGGTGAGCCTTACAGTGAGTATAGTAAAGTTGTATAAATGTATTCACTGTGACAGTTGATGTTTGCATAACTGAATCATTTTTGAAAGACAGTCTGCCTCCATTTCCCTGGTTCTGCAAATGTTATTGGTCTGGAAGTCTTTGCACATAGTATATTCTGTGCTCAGTACAGACCTTTTGAGATTGCAAATTTTAACTGACAGTGTTTTGATTTATTTTTCATTACTCTTCATCTTGGAAAGTGAGAGGATGCCTGAGGAATGGAGAAAAAGTGTTTTGGTACCGATTTTTAAGAATAAGGGTGATGTGCAGAGCTGTAGTAACTACAGAGGGATTAAATTGATCAGTCATAGCATGAAGTTATGGGAAAGAGTAGTGGAAGTTAGGTTAAGAAGGGAAGTGATGATTAGTGATCAGCAGTATGGTTTCATACCGGGAAAGCACTACAGATGCGATGTTTGCTCTGAGAGTGTTGATGGAGAAGTACAGAGAAGGTCAGGAGATGCATTGTGTTTTTGTAGACTTAGAGAAAGCATATGACAGGGTGCCTAGAGAGGAGTTGTGGTATTGTATGAGGAAGATGGGAGTGTCAGAGAAGTATGTAAGAGTGGTACAGGATATGTACGAGGGTAGTGTGACAGCAGTGAGGTCTGCGGTGGGAGTGGCGGATGCGTTTAAGGTGGAGTGGGATTACATCAAGGATCAGCTCTGAGCCCTTTCTTATTTGCAATGGTGATGGACAGGTTGACAGACGAGATCAGATAGGAGTCCCCGTGGACTATGATGTTTGCAGATGACATTGTGATCTGTAGTGAGAGTAGGGAACAGGTGGAGGAGACCCTGGAGAGATGGAGATATGCTTTAGAGAGGAGAGGAATAAAGGTCAGCAGGACTAAGAATATATGTGTGTGAATAAGAAGGAGGATAGAGGAATGGTGAGGATGCAAGGAGTAGAGGTGGCGAAGGTGGATGAGTTTAAATACTTGGGATCAATAGTTCAGAGTAATGGTGAGTGTGGAAAAGAGGTGAAGAAGAGAGTACAGGCAGGATGGAGTGGGTGGAGAAGAGTGTCAGGAGTGATTTGTGACAGATGAGTACCAGTAAGAGTGAAAGGGAAGGTCTACAAGAGGGTAGTGAGACTAGCTATGTTATATGGGTTGGAGACAGTGGCATTGACAAAAAGGCAGGAGTTAGAGCTGGATGTGGCAGAGTTAAAGATGTTAAGATTTGCAATGGGTGTGACGAGGGTGGACAAGATTAGGAATAAGTATATTAGAGGGTCAGCCCAGGTTGGAAGGTTTGGAGACAAAGCCAGAGAGGCACGATTACGTTGGTTTGGACATGTGCTGAGGAGGGATGCTGAATATATTGGGAAAAAGATGCTGAGGATGAAGCTGCCAGGTAACAGGAAAAGAGGAAGGCCTAAGATGAGGTTTATGGATGTGGTGAGAGAGGGCATGCAGGTGGTTGGTGTGACAGAGCAAGATGCAGAGGACAGGAAGAAATGGAAATAGATGATCCAATGTGGCGACCCTTAACAGGAAAAGCCGAAAGAAGATGATGATGATGATGGTGACTCTCCTTAGCTTGTAGTCAGGGTGTAGCGCAATCACATCAGTTGATTTTATTGTTTGTGTTTCTTTGCACTGGTTATGGTTGGGCGTTTAGTGTGACTTTAGTTTCTCTAAGACAGTATCTTTGCTCACCTTTTTAAGGGCTCCAAAAAGAAGATACTATAGATACTATAGGTTCATAGGTTCTTGATGCACAATGCTGTAAAGCCAGTCTGTTTACATGACTGTGACTCAAAACTATATTCGTGTGCCCATAAGGATGTTCAGCTGCTGGAAAAAAAAAAAAAAAAGATCACACTGGAAGACTGTCATCCACCTGCAGCTAATTCTGATATGTTTTCTTAAAATGGACGACCAAACGTCATCAGTCTGATTGGAAAATTAACGTTCTGCAGCAGGGTGTTAATGTGCAGGTAATGCCTACAAGTGCACCACTTCACAGCAGCATATTAAGATGCCTAGAAAATCAGAAAGAAAATTAACAGCCTTCATTTTTATATTTGCTAAACATAGTTTTACTATTTAGTGAGTGTAAAATAAAAAAAAAAAGAAATGTGTGTCTGAGAGGGAAAGGGAGAGTGTGAGAGAGAAACACAGCGAAAGACAAGAGAAGACCAAAGTCTTTAGACTGCAGAATGCAGTATATCAATTTGCAAGCCTTAAAAAAATAAGAACTGTGAAACTACAACATCTGGCATTATTCGCTAACCTTAATCCTCCAAATAAGCAAGATTTAGGAAGCAAAATCGTGCACAGATAAGAGGTGTCTGGGGGGGCTGCAACAAATAAGCTGTAACTCCTGTTTCTTTGTGTGTGTGTGTGTGTGTGTGTGTGTGTGTATACATGTTTGTGTATAAAAGAGAGAGAAAAAAAACACATAACGTGGGAAAGAGAATAATACATTTATGAAACATGCAATCTGTCAACATCCAGTCATTGAAAAATTATGAAACTCTAATAATCTGGTGTGACTTCCCCACTCTGGGTCAGTAATAAAGGAGCCTGAATCCTCACCACTGGCACTAAAGAGGGACGTTCACTAGGAACAAACATGGATACACCCAGTGTTTCCAGATGCAACTTTTTGCATCAAGCACAATTTCCCTTAAGAGCACACAAGGAGTACACTCAGTCCTGGGTCTGGGTTTCTTAATCTGTCTCCCTCCAAGTCCTCAGTAAGATTCCCCACTGGCACAGCTATAGAGTTGAGATCTCAGCTTTCACCACTTTCTCTGTGAAACCAGTCTTTGTGCCGCTGCTCCAAGCCAAGCAGCTGACACACATACAACCTCTTTAAGATTTAATTTGCACACACACGCACGCACACACACACACACACACACACACACACACACACACACACACACACACACACACACACACACACACACACACACCTTGGAACCTGGCACAGATTTACTAGCTATGCTACCTTTTGTCCAGACTGTAAGGTAGTTGCACCACCACCAGACACTCCAAAGCCAGCTACTCCAAGGCTGTTACAGTGGTTCCCAATTGTACTGAGTGAATTTAATATTAATACAAATGGTACTGTTTGGCCAATGCAGTAAGGCTGTCAGGAGTGGTCAGAGCTGTCACCCAATATATATATAAGTACTCTCAGAGATTAAAATATTATCTAAAAGACCAGCCGCAATGAAAAGTTTAAATATATTTAATAGTAAGTAATAAAAGAACATGAAAATACTAAATATCTATTTACAATAAACACAAGAGCTTAAATTACAGAAAATATTAAAAATAACACAGGTGAACAGGTTCACACAGTTACAGAAAAACAATACTTAACTAATCTCACTATATTTTCCTGACTGATCTAAAGAATTATTATTCCCTGGTTACTTACTAGAGCAAGGCAAGATGAATTAGGTGAATGATCCCTCTTTGTCAGTTTCCAAGAACATACTGCTCTGAGACTTCAATCTCACCTAGTATTAAACATTATTTTAGTAATGGATTACAGAAGGATATCACATACATCTAGTCATCTGACTTCTGGTTCCCATGCAACCCCCCCATTGCTAGAAACTGCCAGGATTTAGTACCATACCTCTCAACTCTACCAAATGATTTGGTATTTCCCAGTTTTGGATTCAAAATAATAGGGTGCTATAAATTCCTGATTGTCCTATTTAAATCCCAATTTCTTTTTCATTTTTATTTTCTTGTTTTATGCTCATGCATGGCATCTTCTCCTTTAAAGAGGACCATGCATACTTCACATGTGTACACACCGAAACGGATTAAACTCAGTCCACACTTACAGCACAATTTAAACCAGCCATGCAGTGGTAAGTGTGAGTGAGTGTATGAGTGTAGGAGTATGTGTGTTAGTTAAACTGGCTGTTCATTTCTCTGTGTGAGAGAGAAAGTGTGTGTGTATGCAATTTAAACTAGCCATTCGTATGTGAGATAAAGTGTGTGTGTGTGTGTGTTACTGTGTGAGAAAGTAGGTGTTTGTGTGAGTGTGTGGCTGTGTGAGAGCCAAGAAATGGTAGGTGTGTGTGTGTGTGTGTGTGTGTGTGTGTGTGTGTGTGTGTGTGTGTGTGTGTGTGTGTGTGAGAGAGAGACTTATGTATGTGTTTGTGAGATTAAAAAGATGGATCTTATGATGAGTAGCTGCAGAGTTCTTACTGAGCTTTACCCACTGATGGGGCTCTGTATTTTATATTTGTATTACTGCTTGACAAAGCAGCAGTGAATCTCGCCCAACCAGTGGATACAACTTGGAAAAAAGGCAGCTGCACCATAGCCTTTTATTTGTTTATTTATTTTTGATTAAGTTAAGAAACCGTTTACAGTAGGTCATAGTAGAGCATGACTGGTGTGGCTCCACATTTTCATTAAACCCAAAGAGTTAATTTGACTCTTCTTAACTTTGCTTATGTACTGGCATTTATATGTAACACAGACACTGATTGACCGTTGGCTTCTCCTTCATGAACGTTAATTTATTTTCTTTTTATCCGCTTTTTATTCATCTTATATGTAAGACGAATCACATGTACTAAGGGGACTCTCCTTAGGTGAGCTGAGTTTGAGTGGGATCTGCACATATTTCACAGAATATACAGATTATTGCCTCATATTTTCAGTCTGTTTCTCATAAATTTGTGGTTTATATGCAGATCATTAAGGTTTGAAGTCACTAAATTACGGACATTTGAGTTTCAAACTTCTTACGTATCCTTCAGAAAAATGCATGGTAACACAACATATTTTATTCTTAGAAATTGCCTTAAAGTGTGTGTGTTCCTCATTCCTGGCTTGTCTGCCGTTGAAATGACTTGTAGCTAGTTAAATTTGTTTTAGTACTTTTATACTTGCAGCTAACTAAAGTGGGTTTTCACATTAAGAAGACTGGGACTGCATTTCTGGTGAAAGAAGAAGGATAGCTGGGTGTGTGAGTTGTAATACACACAGATGTTCATTGTGTTTCACTGTTGCAGTCATTACACTTGGTTTATCCTGTCGGCAGGTGGCCCGTAGTCGACCCGAGTTCCAAAGTCTTGGTCCGGCGTCGGTTGCTGTCGCCTCTTCCCTGACATCAGTGCGCCAGGGGTATAAAAATTGCAACCAACACCATTTTCTTCTGTCTTTCTGCGCGGTGCCCGAAGCATAAGCAGTTTGCAAGTGCCGGTCGGCCGATTCCTGAGATTTTCAAAATTGAACTTCAGAACCGAAGTCTTCAATAAAGCTAAGTACCCCATTGGGGAAACTTTTTCTTGCTCCAGACCGATGTCATTAAAAGTTAATTGTATTTCTTGTGGGAAGCAAATACCTCATAAGGACTTCCACTCTTACTGAATTCCTTGCCTAGGCCCTGACCACGACGTCACTAGTTGTCGGTTTTGTGCTAGATTTAATAAACGCACTATTAAACATCGGTTTGATTTTGCTTTACATTATTTTGGACGAACATTTAATTACATAATGCCGTCGTAACAACTGACGACCAGGATGTATAAAAAAACGCAAAGCATCCGAGGTCCAAAACCAATGACGAATCCTCTTCTAGGCCAGTCGCCGGTTCTCAGTGAGGCGCTTTCGCAGCCCCTGACACCTGCTACCTCAGAGCGACAGGCTGCAACCGACAGCCACGTGGAGACACCGAGGCCTGTGGAAACTCAAGGTATTGGGCCTACGGAAAATATACCCTCAGATGGGTCCGGAGCCGCTGAGCAGGCACTGGCTTCTGAGGGTGTTTTCAGACCTTCACAGCTTACAGTTAAAGCTACTACAGCAGCAAAGGCAAAGTCAAAAACACCATTAAAGACAAAGAAACAAGTGCAGCATTCTCTAGAACAGTCATCCATGCCTAAGAAACAGATTCTTAAAATGTCCGAAGACCTTATTACTTTAATCAGGGGCTCCCATCCCCCTCCTGACAAAAGGCCTAGGCAAGACATTGATTATGTAGTATGAATACCATCAACCACAGGACTGACGAAATCCAACAATAAGGCACAGACCAGAAATAAAACAGATAAGATTTAATCCAGTAAAACACACTGATAAAGTCAGTGTGTTTTACTGGATTAAATCTTATCTGTTTTATTTCTGGTCTGTGCCTTATTGTTGGATTTCGTCAGTCCTGTGGTTGATGGTATTCATACTACGTTTTTTCATGGGTTCCTGTGTTGGAGCTGCCTGTGTTTTTTAAGACATTGATTATGATTCCTCGGATCAGGTTTCCATTTCTTCTGATTCTTCCTCTGACCAGGGCTATTCTCTCCCTCCCTATGAGGACTCTGATGCTGAAGAGTCCATTCCTTCAGCCTCACCGCCTGAGGATTACTCTTTCGGGGAAACCCTGCACATCATAAGGGAGCATTTCAATTGGGAGAGCCAGGATTACTCAGAATCCAAGAAAAGGCTCAGAGATTTCCTTCTTTTGCCGCAGCACAGGCCCTTGGCTATCCCCCCTGTGCTTGATATTGTTGATGATGTTTTTTCTGAATCTATTCTGTCTCCAGATTCTTTACCCCCTGCACCAGTAAAGCCAGACAGGTACTACAGGGTCCCTGACTCTCATAAATTTCTTTACAAAAACCCCGATGCGGACCCAGAAACTATTTCTCAGGGTCCAAAAGGGGTTAAAGCTTCCACTGCCAAAAATCCTGTCCCCTCAGATAGGGATTGCTCTGGACAGATGGGGGAAAAAAGTTTACACTTCTGCTACTTTAGCTGTAAGAGCTTTAAACTGTCAGTTTCACATGCTTAAATATCAGCAGTATCTCATGTCATTGTTAAAGCAGAAAATGGTTACAAATACAGAAGGTCCTGACTGTAAAAATGCAGGATTTATTGCATGCGGTTGAACAAGTGGGAAAGCATACTCTGCAATGTGGTTTTGATTCATTAGAGGCTTCTTGTAGAGCCGCGGTTACAGGCTCAGTTATTCAAAGACATGCTTGGTTGAAAGAACAAAGTTTACCTGACCATGTTAAAATGAAATTATTGTATGCTCCACTACAGCATGATACTTTGTTTGGTGTTAAGGCAGAAGAGGTTTTAAAGAAAATGGAGAATAAAGCAAAGTCAATGCAAACTGTGAAAGATTTCTTACAGGTTCAGCCACCTAGATTTAGCAGGAACTGGCCTTCAAAAAAACTGGTCCTTTCCAGTGTCAGACAGGCCACAAAGAGGCAGATACAGATGCCCAAGAGGCAGATCTCAGCCCCAAGGCTCCTACAGACCTAAACAATGGGGTTCTTCAGCCCCCAAAGGAGGAGAAGACAAATCACAACCTTATAGGAAACAGTCACAATGACTTCCCTCTGCAAATGCCAAGCACTTACCAGTTGACAGCACCCCTAGGGGGAAAGCTAGCACTTTTCTCAAAAAATTGGCACATGATCACCCAAGACCAATGGGTGTTGAACATAGTTTCTCAAGGGTACAGGTTCCACTTCCACACGCTTCCAAAACCAAAAGCTATGCCAAACCTGCCTCAAAACCAATGGGCAGAGGCATAAAAACAGATTGCAGCTCTTATGGATATGGGAGCTATTCAAAATGTTCCACAAGAAGAACAGGGCCAAGGATTTTACTCACGATTTTTCCTAGTACCCAGAAAGGACAAAGCATGGAGACCAATACTGGACCTGTCAATCCTAAATACTTTCCTGGATGTTCCAAAATTCAAAATGTTAACACTACAACAACTCTTGCCCATGCTGGGCAAAGAGGCTTGGCTAGTTACTTTGGATCTCAAGAAGGCATACCTGCACGTCCCAATCAAACAATCGTGCAGAAGATACCTCAGACTCAATGCATTATCAATTATCTGCACTGCCCTTTGGCTTATCTACTGCGCCCAGGGTCTTCACAAAATGCCTGGCACCAGTAATTGCATTTTGCAGGCAAAAAGGAATTCAAATATATCCCTACTTGGACGACTGCCTTATTCAAGCAGAGAGCAAGGACATTCTTCTAAAGCACCTGGAGTTTGTAAAAAGATTACTAATTTGCCTAGGGTACACAGTAAATGAAAAGAAATCAAAACTAGTGCCCTCTCAAGAGATAATATTCCTGGGTGCAAGCTTGAATACAACTACCCAGATGGCTTATCTCACACCAGACAAACAAAGGCAACTGACTCATTACTTTCAAATGATGGCAACAAAGACCCAGCTCCCTGCAAGAAAAATTCTGCAGGCCCTGGGTTTCATGGCATCTTGCATTCTACTAATTCCATATGCCAAAATGCATATGACGAAACTACAGTGGTATCTAAAAAGTGTTTGGACTCAGCAGAGAAAATCATAAACTTGATTCCCTGCCTACAACAGGAGTTTTGATGGTGGTCACAGGCCTGTCACCACAACAAGGGACAGCCTTTCACCTTACCTACAGCCAGGCAGGCAATAACAACAGATGCATCGGATTACGCCTGGGGAGCACATATGACAGGAAAATGTATTCAGGGCACGTGGCCCAAGGAACAACTGCATCTTCACATCAATCAAAAAGAGATGCTAGCTGTACAGAATGCCCTGACAGCCTTCAAGGACCCAATACATCCAGGACAATTATTAATAAAGACGGACAGTACCACAGTTATGTGGTACATAAACAAGCAAGGGGGCACACATGCCTACCCCCTATGCAGACAAGCCATGACTTTGTGGAACACAGCACTGACTTACCAGGTACATCTGCAAGCACGATTCCTGCCAGAAACAAAAAATACACTGGCAGATGAACTAAGCAGAAATCTCATGGATCCTCACAAATGGAAGCTAAATCCACAAGTGTTCAACATGTTAACAAGGGAATGTAGATGCCCAGACATAGATCTATTTGCCTCCCCTCACAATTGCCAATTACAGAAATTTTGCACAAGAACTTATCACTCTCAAGCATGGAAAGTGGATGCTCTATCTTTCAACTGGAAAAATCTGACAGTCTATGCCTTCCCTCCGATGCCTCTTCTCACCAAGGTGCTTCTAAAAGTCAGACAAGAGAAGCCAAAAATGATCCTGATTGCACCAGACTGGCCACGCCAGCACTGGTACCCAGTCCTAAAGATTTTGGCCCAAGGCCCGCCTTGGCCTCTACCTCAAATCCCTCATCTTCTGACACAGCAAAACAATCAGATTCTACAGTCAACTCAGAACCTTAAACCTGGCAGCATGGCAGATAATGTAGCCACTCAGACTGCATCTCTCTCTAAAGCTGTTATGGATGTAATTTTGGAAGCCAGGAGACCCAGCACTAGGAAATCTTATGTGGAAAAATGGAAGAGATTCTGTGCTTGGAACTAGGCACAAGGGCTCAACCCACTGGTCCCTAATATGCCTCAGATTTTACAATACCTGACTGAGATGTTGGACAAAGGCCTATCTTTTTCTTCTATTAAAATCCATGCCTCTGCCATTTCAGCTCATTACAATACGGTTCCTCCTATTTTTTCATATCCTCTACTACGACAGTACCTCAGAGGGGCAAAGAATATAAGACCTCCTAGGAGAGCACCAGTACCTACTTGGGACCTCAATTTTGTTTTAGAAAAACTAACACTGCCTCCTTTTGAACTAGCCAGCACAGCTGATCTAAAATTATTGTCATGGAAACTGCTTTGCTCCTAGCAATAAATTCAGCAAGAAGAGTCTCAGAGTTACAGGTATTGATGGCTGTGGAACCTTTCCTCATTTTTCACCAGGACAGGGTTTCTCTAAGGACGAACCCAACATTCATGCCAAAAGTGGTCTCCAATGTGGCCTTAAACCAAACTATTCATTTGCCTACTTTCTACCCAAATCCCCAGAATAAAGGGGAAAGACTTCTGCACTCTTTGGATATTCACAGGCAGCTACGATTTTACTTGGACAAAACAAAAGCTTTCAGAAAAACTGAGCAACTGTTTGTAGCATATGCTGCAGGATCACAAGGAAAACCTATTAGAAAGCAGACAATCTCCAAATGGATAGGACACTGCATCCGCTTCTGTTATGCACAACATGGCAAATCTGTGCCTAAGGGCATTAGGCCTCATTCTACCAGAGCAGCAGCCACTTCAGCAGCTTTCCTCAGAGGGGTACCAACCAAAGACATATTAGAAGCTGCAACCTGGAGCTCAGAGCACACTTTTACCAAGCACTACCACCTACCTCTCTACTCCAAATCCAGAGCAGGCTTTGCCACTGCAGTTCTGCAGGGCTTGTTAGCCTCGCCAAATCCAATCTAGACCCAGCCACCCTACCTAAGCTTTGTGATTCTACCCAAGTGTAATGACTGCAACAGTGAAACACGATGAACATAGTACAGTTGTGTACCATAAATGTAGATGTTCGAGTGTATTCACTGTTGCAGTCCTGGTTACCCACCCACCATCCCCCTCTTTGCTGGGACTATTCTGTACTTCTCAACTCTATACAATCTATGTGGTGTATTTGCTTTTAGAAGAAGAAAATGTTTTTAGTGATATATGCATGGTTGTTTGGCATATTTTTATCTTTACAGCCTTCATATCTGGGGGCACCTGACATCTGGGGCAAGAAAAACTGAAGAAAATGGCGTCAGTTGCACCTTTTATACCCCTGGCGCACTGACGTCAGGGAAGAGGCGACAGCAACCGACACCGGACCAAGACTTTGGAACTCGGGCCGACTACGGGCCGCCTGCCGGCAGGATAACCCAAGTGTAATGACTGCAACAGTGAATACACTCGAACATCTACATTTATGGTAGGTACAAAACTGTACATTCTGATGAAGTCAGCTTGTGGTTGCTGACGAAAGCGCTTAACTGTTGTGATTTCCGGAATAAAAGTTTTTGAGTATAGGACTGTCAGCATTTTTTTGGATTTCTGTCACATTTTATTCTAGCACATTTCTAAGTTTATAAGAGGAATATTTAAAATTTGTCGCTATTTATGGACCTTTGTACCCCCATTATTTTTGGCTTTATCCAGATATCTTGTGCCGAGAGGTTGGAGGTATGCCTGTTCCTCGTTTTATTTCTACTGAAATGATCAGTCACTGATGCCAAACAGAAGTTTTAGACTTTTAGTTCTTCAGAAAGTGGTTGGTGATGGAATACCTATTAACACCCGAAGTGAATTAAAAGTAATATTTTTAAAAACATCCCTGACTGTGGGCATTTTGTTCCTTATTGTTTTGGCATTGTCTCCGACTCATAAATAAGGGTCTTGAGAGCTATGATACAAAGTTATCTCATTGAATTGTGCATAACTATGAGATGTAATAATGTCAGACAAATAATTACATAAATTTCCAGTAAGTGATGCAACAGAAACATCTGCGCTTCTGTAGTGTCTCTCATCTAATGGCAACGATTACAAACACCGAGCCAAAAGTCCGCTACAAGACAAACTACAGTACTTCAATGACTACAGTTTGTCATGGAAGCAGAGTGATTGCGCAAACATTTAATTATACATTTACACCAATCGTCTTGTCTGTTTGACTAGTTTACTACTGAACAAAATTATGTAACAAATTCAGTTCTGTACTTAAATTGTGATAATCTACAATATAATGCCAGTGAAGGCATCTGTCTTTCATAACACTGCTACACAGCTGTCTTCCCTTAATTATATTAGCTGTCATGTTCTTAAAGAGAGGTAACTCCCTCTTTTTGAGGAAAAGGTGTTAAAGACAGGAGCTCTAGTCCCCATCAGCCTTCCTTACCAACAGTATTTCAGAAAAATGGAGTATTCCCTTTTGCCTCACTTCATTCCATAAAAGACAACCTAACCCTCACCCCAAAAAACATCCCTGAAGATGTCTGTATATGGTTAAGTGCCTATAAATCCCACCACATCAACTCCTCCATCAGTTTCTGGTAGTACTTACCCAAGTTGAACGTCTTTTCTACCAAGGTCGATTTAAAATTCACCACCTCTTCAGAGTCTTATTTCTTCTAAATGATTGCTACAAATTGTAGGTTCATAGGTAGTTGGAGAGAGGGTTAAGTCCGTGAGCTGTAATTCCTGTGCTACAGGGCTTAGCTCCCCCCTCTTGCCTATTGAGTGACCCACCAGACAAGCTCTTCGAGACAAGGGGGAATTTGGGCTGGCCTCCTCTGTGGTCTGGACTGCAGGACAAATAATTATCTGTGAATATGAGTTATACTAGTTGAGGAATGCATTTGGCAAATAATGAAAACCATTAAGGAAAAAGTAAAATAATTAAGAACTTTATTGTACTCTCTGTTGCAGCTAATAAAGATTAATTTGTAATTTACCAGTGAAATGAAAGAACTGCATGAAAGATAAAAGGATGTTATGGTGCGGTGCAGCTGAGTTATTTTTTCAGTAATGTATATTTTTATAAAAATGAATTTGGAACAACCAACAGTTTGTTTTTTGGAAAAGTTAGAGACCTCTCTGAAACATTTATTGTGTCTTTTCAAGCGTGGTTATTACAATAATAGTGAGTCAGATATTTTAAATGTAGTGTATACCATACAAAACTGTGGAATAAGAGGTATATAAATGACTTGACAGTGTGTGCATGCTAGAAGTGTGGTAGGGCAGAAACTATAATGCAAAGCGTTTTACATGCCTATTGCCTACTATTTCCTATAAGATTTTTTGCTAATGCTGTAAAGGGACTTTTACTGGTGTTCCTGTGTGAATGTACATTTTCAGAATTAATGTTAAATTGGGAAACATTTTCACAATTATTTAAATGTTTGTATCCCACACTTCCATTGGAGTGAGCAGGGTTATGTTATTACACATACAAATTTTATGTTGATTGATGTCCAGATTTCTGGGCAGTTGTATCTACTTTTCATGGGCCTCTGTCAAGATTTGTGATGTCTCTAGGTTGAGAGGTATGTTTAGCACATATGTGTCATTAATACATACACATAGAGCTTGCTAAGATCTGATGCAGCTTCTGGAAGTCATAAAACAATTTAAAACTTCTATCCTTCCAGAGTAGCAATTAGTTCACTGCTAAAAACAATATAGAAGGCTTCCTAGTACTTGTTTTTCCAGACATTTTGTCTCTGGCTGCAGTCAGAAATGTAAGATACAGTCTTTATGGCCTATGCCCAGTAATTTAATTTTAGAACATTTTTCAAAGTTAGCTACAGCTGGACTGTGATTAACTTCTTCTCTTCCAGTATCCTCTGTTAAAACATATACATTTAACTCAGTTACAATATAGTCAGGACCCACTGTTGATACATTTTAACACAAGCAACTTTGCAAATACATTTTCAGTACAAGCATCTGTACAAATCAGTTTGATATCCAAATGCCATGTAATTCTTTACAAAATTCCAGCTAGCTGTGCTGGCATATGTTACACATCCACTGCCGTACTTCTCCTGGCATAGCTGGCAGTACTTCACATTGTCACATCTGGTAGTAGTGATTGATCTTAATCCTTTGTGATTTGTCATGGGAGTGAGTTGCAACACAGCTGCAGCAAAGGTGCTGTAGCTGCTGGTTGTGCGTGTTTTCTGTTTGTATGTTTCTATGTATATATGTATGAGTGTGTCTATGCTTCTGAGTGTGTATGAGTGAGTGCATGCATGCATGTGTGTTTTTCTAGACCTTAAATGCTTATATAATTTTTATTTTGGATATAAAATATTTCATCCAGCAGCAATTACATATGCTACAGTAAGTTTGAAATGTTAGGCGGAGGAACTATTTTACATCAAAAATATATTTTAAAGTATTTATTAATTATAAAAAAAAATACAAAACAGTTAACAGACAGCTCATTTTCTAAGTGCTATAATTTCCTCCAGGGTGGGTGTTCTCAGGGCATTAATGCCCTTACAGTGGTGCTAAGGCCTTCCAAACACCTCTGGCATGCGTTAATTCCTGAATGCCCACCCTGTGGGGCATTATTGCTTGCATAATGTCTTGCAGCTGTTGTTCTGTTATTTCTGTGTCTGTGGTGATATACTCACACAGCTGTATATTTTTTAAATATTTTGTGTCTGTTTTCAGTAGTGTATGTTTCGCAATTTGTAAATTGAGGTGCCAAATGTAACATATCCTAAACTGTGGTGGCTCGAGTCAATAAACATTTCAGAAGTATATTTTTTGTTCCTTCATTTTATTAACCATAGCAATAGATGTGACTAACCATATAATGGTTAACGCTCTTCAAAGAGTGTGACAAGGCATGGCAAGTAAAAGCCAAGACAGTAGTTTAGTAGGAAGTTACAGTAGCACTTGACATCAGCATTCGTTGTATTCCTTTGATACAACAGAAGAGAAACCAATGGGACCTCTAAGCTATATAATAATGCTGATCTTTGAGCCCTTCTATGCAATGTCAACTTAGTCAGTATACTGTTTCCTCTTTCTATTTAAATGGCTTCAGTCCAGAAGTGGTCTTAACCATAATCAGTTAGCCTGACTGTCCTGGGGTAAAGCTATTCCTGGTAGAGTATCATACTCTGACTAAATATTCTTATATGAAGTAAAAGCATATACTGAATTAAGTGGACAGCATTTTTTTTCAGATGAGCGCATACAGAAGAAGGGTTCATTTCATTGCACTAAATCCAAGTTTATTGCAGTAAATCCAGGTTCCTCAAAGTTGTCAGGAACTAAACAAATTTACCTAAGCAAACAATAATGCCTGACAGGGTGTGTGTCAATGTGTAATTAATGCCTGCCCAGGGGTGTTATGAGGCCCAACGCCGCAGGCAGAGGGCCTCTACACCCCATGGAAGGGTGTTAATTACACATTAACACACACCCTGGAGGGCATGATTGTACTTAGACAATGGGTTCTCTGTAAAATTATTGTGTTTTACTTGCTTATTTATTTTTTTAAATATTTTTTTATATACATTTTTAATGTAAAATAGTTTCTCCGCCTACTGTTTCAAACTTGCTGCAGTGTATGTTAATGGTGTCGGAGGAAGCATTTTATATCACATATATATAAAAAATAATATAATATTTAAAAAAATAAGCAAGAGAAACACAACAATTTTACATACAGCCCATTCTCTCTCCCATACACACATACACAGTATCTTCTGCTTTCACACACATACATATACACACACAGTCTCCTCTGCTTTCATACACGCATTCACTTACACAAGATCTGTCTCACCCTCCTTCTCAATCTCTCGCAGTCTCCAGCTTCTTTCATACACATATTCAGTCTCACTCTCTCTTGATCTCTCTCACAGGCAGTCTCCTTTACTTACATACATGCATTCACTCACACATCACTCTCGTTTTCTCTCTCACTCTCTCTCTCACACACACACACCACACACCACACACCCTCGCGCAGGCAAGTGCGCACACACACACACACACACACACACACACACACACACACACACACACAGTCTCTCTGCTTTCATGCACGTATTCGCAGACACATGCAAACAGAAACCTAAACACTCTTCTGTTTCGCTCGATTGATCGCTCTCTCTCTCTTACTCACATACACGCATACACTCTCACACACATGCTGTATTTTCTTTTCTTTTTTTCTCTTTTTTATTTTACATTCGCTAAACTGTAAAAGCGCTGCTTAGCAAGTGTAAAATAATGGCTCGCTCACTCTCACTTGCACGCTTACACTCACACACAGACATAAACACACACGTAGCTTTTTTGTTGTTGTCTTCTTTTTAATATTTTACACTTGCTAAAGAGCAAAAATGCTACTTAGCGAGCGTAAAATAATGGTGGCCATTCTGTTTCCTCAGTCCAAGCTCCATGGTAGCTTGATAAGCTGCCGTGAAGCAGCAGACTCGTTTTTCAGTGGGCATTACTTGTACATTAATACCCTGCTGGAGAACACTCGTTCTCCAGTCAGGGTATTGATGTACAGTTTGCACATTGTCTAAACTATGTTAGTGTATGGGACAATGCAGTTTAATTGAAAATACCAACAAAGTGTAGAAAAACAATGCATACTGTCGAGGAGCAAGACCTCTGGCATTTCCCCACCCCCTTACTTAAATATGCTAACTGCATGCTCTTATAACTGTGAAGAATGAGCAGATGTCATTCGCACTCAAAGTCCAGCCCGCTCCCTACTAATCCTATTTTTAATCATCTTTTTTAGCGTCACACATTGCATACTGACATTAGTTTGGGACAAGAATGTGATATAAAAGAACTTGAGCAAGAAGGAGTGTATAAATATTTGGGAATTGATAAAGGATCAACAATAAAACACGAACAAATGTGAATAAAACTTAGTAAGGAATACTTCAGAAGACTTAAATTAATTCTGAAAACAGCACTGACATCTAGGAACAAAATCCAAGCTATAAACCAATTTGCTCTTCCTGTCCTAACTTACAGGTTTGGAGTGATTGACTGGCCCCAAAATGTGTTAGAAAGATTAGATGGGAAAACAAAAAGGATGCTTCATGCTCACCAAATGATTTATAAAAATCAGTGCATAGAAAGATTATATATTCACCATTCCAAAGGAGGGATGGGCCTCCTTGAAATTGATTATATGTATGGATTTGCACTTGTGGGACTCCACACATATCTGCTGACCTCACAAGACCCAAACATAGTGAAAGTTTTGAAACATGAGGAGACTTAAGTCTAAGATGACTTCTGTTTAATCTAGCAGAAACATATCAACATCAAGCAGGAATGGAAATCAAACCAGAAGTAGATAAAAATCAGGCAGCAACTGAATGTGCCAAACACAAAAGAAAGAATATAAGATGAAGGATCAGATGAGAAGGCAAGAAATGTGGAAAATGCATAAATATAGTTGCAAGTATAGAAAACTTCTGGAAGAACCTCATGTTGATCATTAACGAACGCAGGAATGGTTAAGGAGAGGTGAAGTCAAACCAAGAGATGAATTGTTAATATTGGCAGCCCAAGATACTGGCCTACATACATGTTGGTTTACAAAGGCCATTGAACATGTGGGAGAAACCTGTAAAACCGAATTGGAAAGAGTCGCACACCTTGTTCCTGGTTGCGGCATACTAATGGCAGAAGGACTGTATACTGAAAGGCATAATAATGTAGCGAGACTGTTGTACTGGGGATTGTGCAAACATTATGGTATTAAAGTGGCTGAAAAACACTGGAAACATGAGCCACAAAGCATCATAGAAAATGAAGAAGTCTACATCACATGGGATCATCCATTACCAACAATTCAAAAGATAGATGTTAGAAAAACAGATATAGTGGTCCAGGAAAAGAAGGCAAAAGTAGCATTGATCATTGAAATCGCCATACCCAGTGACTACAGTGTCCTGCGTACAGAGAGACACAAAGTTATAAAATATCAGGATTTGCAGGCAGAAATGAGAGCAATGTGGAAGAAGGATACCCAGAAACTTCCAATAGTAGTAGGAGCAACAGATCTTATAAAGAATAGTTGACAATCATATTTAGACATGCTACTAGTACATGTAACCCCGTATGAATTGCAGAAGGAGTCATTACTGGGCACACTGCAGGTGCTGCGAAGAGCACTACTGGCTGACATCAAAGAGTGAAGCAATACTAATTTCATGAACTTTAATCATACTTTGACTTAGGAATGGGGTCCATTCCCACCACAGTATTAGAAACCCAAAAGATTTAGAGAAATTAAAAAAAATCACAATAGTAAAACACATAAAAGCAAATAACCCAACAAAAATGTCACATGATACCTTCTCCTTGAAAAGAACCAGACACCAGGCAGGGTAAGGTTATAAGCGCTTTTGTTCCCTTTATTCACACTCAGTACAAACGGAACTTCATCAGATACAAAACCTTACACACTTCCCCCCTTTTTTATATACAATTCAATTAATTAATCACAGTCAATTAACTTAAATGAATTAATTAGTTAAGTGTGCTCTCAAGTTAAAAACACATTAATATGTTCTTTCTTTAAAAATATATAGCTATGTAAAATACATGAATACTTCTCCTATAAAAAACACAAACATTTCATCTGTTAAGAAAATATATGTATAAATAACAGTACATATATTAGATACTAACTTAATTGCTTCTGTATTCAGCTACTTATACTATTTTTATCTAATTCATCTGCCTTTAAATGAAGCAAGCTCCTTAGAGAAATCCTGTCATTGATACCAGGAAAAACTGTGTCATTCAACAAAACTTGCCAGTGTGTTTCCCTATATTCTAAAAAACAGGGCCAATTACCCCCCTCTCCTGTCTACCTACCTTTTCCAATACACAGAAGAGGATTTTTTTTAAATCCTTACAGTTTATGCTGTGTCTAAATAAGGCATTTGTTTTGTCTCGTCTCTTAATTGCATAAATGTGTTGGTAAATTCGCTTTTTTTAACTTGTTTTCCGTTTTTTCCTATATAATATGCACAGCATGACTGGCACGAGGCCACATAAACAACTCCTTTTGTATTACAGTTATAATTCCCTGTCACTGGAATTATTCTATTGTGACCCTCTATCACTATATTCCTGCATTCATAGATGTACCTACATTCCCTGCAGCCATTGCATTTCCTCATATTACCTAATGGAATCCTATCTTTGTCTTTCTTCCTTTCAAATAAGTTCTTAATGTTGGGTCCTCTTCTGAAAACTATTTTTGGTTTATTACCCAGTTTTTCAGTTAATCCATATGCTCCAAAAACACAATTCCAGTTCTTTTCCACCATTTTACGGACCTCTACACTATCCTCATTATATGTTAGCACACAGCAAGTAGTTACCTCTTCTGTCTTCTTAACATTCAGCAAACTCTCAGGTTTTTTTCAATAATGGAGGATAAAAATCTTCTCTCCTGCTTGTTACATAACTCTCCTGTCCTCTAGGACACTAGTTGGGTAACCCCTTATTCCCAGCATAGTCTTTAGCTCTACCATTTGTTTTTTAAACCTATTGTCATATGTTGTTAATCTTGATATTCTAATCATTTGGCCCCTTACCAAATTTATTTTTTGCCAAAAGGGGTGGTCACTCTCAAAGTGCAGATAACTATTCGAGTGGGTGGGCTTCCTATATATACATGATTCATAACATCCATCCCTTCTATTTTTGTATAGGTGGATGTCCAGATAATTAACTGCTTCTTTCTCAATTTTACTGGTAACGCTAAAAAAAATCAGTAGCGGCATTGATATAGTTCAAAATATCATCTGCCTCATCAAGCCCCCCTTCCCATAATATTAGCAAATATTGGGGCTACTGCTGCACCCATTGCTATCCCTCAGGTTTGCTTGAAGTGTTCCCCCTGAAACCATATAAAATTATTTTTCAGAACCAATTCCATGAGGGTAGCTAAGACATACACCATATCCCTTGAAAATCTAATTCCTTCCCTTAGTGCTTCCTGGAAATATTCCATTCCTTCTTCATGTGGGATACAAAGAAAAAGGTCCTTAATATCAATAATCAAGAAAATTGCTTCTTCCTTGAACTCATTCTTTGCCATGCACTGTAATAAATGCCAAGAGTCCTTCAAGAGATGTTTTTTATCCTCAAAAAATCCTTTTAAATGGAAATCTAACATTTTTGCTAAAGGTTCTGTTTTACTCCCACCTCCTGCCACTATGGGTCTCATCAGTGGATCCCCTAATGATTTATGAATTTTGGGGATCCCAAAGAAGGATGAGGTTACAGGACTGTTCACCTTTAAGAATCTCACCTCATCTTCACTGAAGGTATATTCCTGGAAGTGTTCTTCTAAAATCATGTCTAATCTAGCATTAAAGATGTTAACCTCATTCAGTGATTCTGCACTAAAGTAAGAATTGTCATTCAAATATGTCATCATTCTGGTGGTGTAGTCATAATATTCCATTACAACTACCCCTCCCCCCTTATTGGGCTGCGTGATTCTTACTTCTTGGTTCCTCATTAACTCTGTTAATGCCTGTTGTTCCTCTTTTGTTAAATTTTGGTTAATCCATCTAGTCTTATTCCCTATTAAATTCCTGTATTCTATTTCGTTAGTCTTTCGAAAAGGGCCACTGGTGGTAATAGGGGTGTTTGGTTCTTTTCAAGGAGAAGGTATCCTGTGACATTTTTGTTAGAAATTAAAAAAAAAAAACATGAGTGCACATTCATTTATAAAAGAGAAAAGAAACCAGTACATTTTTCCTATGTACACATTATACAGATATGTGTCTTAACAATTATTCATTTTAATATTATATAGATTATTCAAATCCCTACTAATTGTGATCTTAGAAACAGTTAAAATACATCTGTAAAAAGTATTTCAACAAAAACAAAATAATTCAGACACAAAACAGTACAACATTTTAATGTCTCTTAAAACAAATATAAATGTAATAAAAACAAGTTCTGTCATTTCATTTAATCAACACTACAGAAAATCCTTTGTTAAAGGTATCATGGAACAAGTGCCATGCTTCCTGTAAGTGAAAAGAGGGTACAAGTGTATAACAGAGTATTCACTAAGCATTGTATAGGAAGAGATGTGCATGGAGTGGGGTTTTTCTTGAGAAAGTAAAGATATAAAAATGGTGGTGAAACCAAACAGCCACTACTTTTCACACATGCTAAACAGCAACTAAAAAAGTTTGAAAAAATAAATAAAAATAAAAAGATAAAAAAGAGGAAACTTGTAACCTGATTAATAAGGAACTACAACTTATATTTAGGTAGGCTGATATGCAGACATTGTTGGACCATCTGATCGCTACATACTGACAAGTTTTATATTTCACAGTGCAAATGATTGCAACAAATAAACATAACTACTTAAAATTCTAAGAATGTGAAAAATAGTATCAAAATAATTTCATATATAGTCCATGTGGTATAGCTAAAACTGATTTAAAGACCTGATATTTGAAACAACCTTCAGGACATTCTTTCTCGTCTAGTAGTCCTGTATGTCTTATGCATTCCACCTTCACCCACTCAGAAGTATGTCTGCACCCTGTCTGTATTTTACATGCCTTGTCAGTTGTCAGCTTTAAGTTGAGGGGAAGGCTATATGTAATACATGATATTTTTGTGTGCCCATCATTCATTCCTATTTCCTGTAAAAGTGCTTTTATTTTTTTCTTATGCCTTGATCATTAACTGAAGTAGAAGGCCTCACAGCATTCATAATCCGATTGCTTTAGAGTTGTTGGTGTCTGGCACACCCCTTTACCTTCCTGGCTTTCCATTTGCTGTTTAATATAAACAAAATAAATAACACAAAGTGTCTAGAAAATGAGAACTTTTAAGATCAAACTCACACTATATCAGCTATGTAAAGCAAAAAGGTACAATATATATATATATATATATATATATATATATATATATATATATATATATATAAATGAAACCACACAACATACAATAAAATGTAAACTTTTAACACCCCAGAAAAGAAAAAAATATTGGTGGTATATTCAATTAAAAAAAATTTAAATAGTATAAATAAAAATAAAACGGCAACCTGCCAGCTGGAAAACGTTACCATCAAAACTGTCCCAATCCTTCTTCTTCTTCTTCTTCTTTCAGCTTTTCCCAGTTAGGGGTCGCCACAGCGGATCATCTGTCTGCTCATGATTGGCAGTGGAGCTTTACAATGTCGAGTTGCCAGTCCGGCGCCCAACCTTCCACAGAAGGCACACACATGCACACACTCACACCTAAGGCCAATTTAAAGTGTCCAATCCACCTACTGCATGTCTTTGGGATGTGGGAGGAAACCGGAGCACCCGGAGGAAACCCACGCAACCACAGTGAGGACATGCAGACTCCACACAGGAGCAGGGGCGGCTCGTGCTATCGGTCTGCCGGACTGCAGCCCCCCCACCTAGAAATAAAAACATTAAACATAAACTTTAAAAATATAATATATAATATTTTTCTATTTTCATGGAGTACCAGCTACCGTGCATGCGTGAACACACTGCCCTGCCCCGCAGATGCCCAGGAATCTCTGCGAACTCTGACTGCCGCTCAAGCAGTCCAGATGCAGAGAAGGTATTTTCTGCCCTGCAGATGCCCAAGATGCCGTGCACAGAAGAGAGCAGCTCCAGACTGCTTGAGCCGCAGACAGGACCAATCGGGAGAGAAGTAAGCAGGGATTCGAGTGCAGAACCAATCAGGAGTGAGGTAAGTTCTTCTGCAGGGAAGCGTTACGTCGAGCGCGGGTTTGTTATGAGTAGAATGGAGTTGGAATAGTGCTGCAAGATGGATTACAGCTTTCTGGACCCTTTGCTGAGAGAATGGAGTGCTTGGTGTGTGAGACGGATTAGAGCTTTGAATGGAGTACTTTCCGGACCCAGGTAAGGTGTGTGTGTGTGTGTGTGTGTGTGTGTGTGTGTGTGTGTGGTTATAGCAATTAGGCAGCATACTTATTCAGTTAGGATAGTACATGTAGTTTGGATGAGGCTGTGCAAATATGGAAGCGTATTTAAGACAGAGCAAAGCACTGGAGGTGAGCATCCTCCTAAGTACGTAACTTGCTGTCCTGTAATTTTAATAGGAGATTGTGCATCGATCTAGCAAGGAGAGTTCTAATGCAAAATTTAGGTCGACTGCCAAGAGCATTACAGTCTGAGATTACTGGGGGAAAGATGAAGCGGTAGAAGGGTTAAAGAGAAATGAGGATTTTGCGAGATGAGAGGGATTTATAAACAGGGATATTCTTTCTGCTCGACACTCGTTTTGTTTTTGATTAGTATGACCTAGAATTGTCTAGTCGTGCCTTTTATCAGTTTGTACTGCGGTCTGATTTGGGTTTGTTTCTTAGCCACCTTTCTTACAAAGTTTCTCAGATTTAAATACATTTGCTTATTAGCAGATTAATTAGTACTTTTCAAAGTTATCCAGGCAAAGTCCATCTGTTTAAGTGGAAGGTGTTGGTGCTGAGACTTTATCAATTTACTGGGGAAAGGCTGTTTTGAACAGATAGAGGTGTTCAGATGAAATACTGTAAGCAGTGCTAGCAATGGTGATACTGTGTAAGTGAGACGTCTATTCAAGCAAGATGTTTATATACTCTGATCTCCATTATAGCTGGAAATGGATGGCCATTTGTTTTACTTGGTGGTGGTTTACTGTTACCTGAGGACAAACATGGAAGGATAGGCCAGTGGTCACTAAGTGCACTCACTGAGTATGCTTGGTTATACTGTTAGTGATTTAAATCTTTCTGGAAAGTTGGTCAATATAATGTGAAACAGAGATGTTGTGGAATTTTTTATTGAATGTCTTCTGTATATTTTAGTTCTATATAGGTCTACTAATGATGAAGATTGTGTAAATTTTATATGGCGTTGACCTATCAAAAATAATTTCACTTCTCCTACCGCAATAAAGTTACACTGACATTTCCATTTATATCAGTTAGAAAAAAGTCAGTGGAGATGGTTCAGGATTGTCAGGGTATGAATGTTAAGATAGAGTTTTAAATATTAGCTTTGTTTCCTCAGATTGGAAGATTTACCAATTATGTTCAGCAACCAGTGATTAGGAGGACAGTTAGTAAATGTTTGAAATAGGACCAGTGAGTGAAAGACAAGACTGGCTAATCAACATTATTTCCCTGTAATGCCCACTTTGTCAGGCATTGTTGGCTGAATGTGTATATTGTATCCATCCCTGTTTTCTTCAACGTTCTATTAATCTGTGTTTCACACTCTACCAGGTCTGTCTCTAGAAGTGGCCACAGCACGTCGACTGTGCTTCACAAATGTTTGAGTCAGCTGTTCTCGGTAAGCACCGGTTGATGCACATGCTGTTGGTCTTTGCCACTACGAATTTACACTATATTACATGATTAAACTTTGCAGTATTTATTTCTCTGTTTTATGTAGGGTGATCCTCCAAGCATGTATGTTTTTCAATTAAATTCTCAGTTTGTAAAATTCTGATGCATTGGGTATTTTCTCTCAGGTTTTTGTCAAAAGTTTAAATTTGATTGTCAGATTTTGTCTGAAGGAGTAACTGTTGAGCACAGCTATGAAACAGCTGTAATTTTATCTTTGTACTGCTAGTGTCATTTTTCAAACTGTTCTTGACAATGGCTGCACTTTCCAACTGGAACTTCATTAATCTCAGAGAGGTTTGATGCAAATATTCTTCCTATTTCTGATGGAAAACCCTTCTACCTTTAATCTTAAGTTATAATAATTACACATAACAAGAAAGCTAGGAGTTTTAATTAAGGTTCAGGTTCATCTTGGAGGATGAGAAGGTGCCACTGTGTTTTACATGTAAAGGATCTTTTTCCAGAGATGAGATAATAATTTTGGAAGAAAACATGGAGGGTTTACAATTAATAAATAACAAATAATCAGAGTTATAGATTACTTTTATTTCAGAAATGCATGTAGATTTTTTTTTATTTTGTCAGTTGCTCAGGTTAGCAGTACTAATATTAAAAATGTGTCCCTTCTTTGACAGGTTCCCAGCTGTATTGTGTGGTGATTTTATATTTTTGCATCACATTTTTGGTCCATTTTTCATAAAATTGTTTTTTTTGGGAAATTAGTGGCAAATCATTAAAGACTGAAGTTAGTAAATAATGACAAACATTTGAGTTTCAGATTTCATACCTTTCAGAAAATTCATACTAATGCAAGATCTACTATTGTATTATCTTTCTAAGCTTATGAGAGCAATATTTAAAAATTGTCCTTATTTTTGGGCCTTTGTCCCACTTCTATGCATGGTGTCCCACTTCTATGTATGGCTTTGTCCAGATTTCTTGCTCTGAGGTTGAGAGTTATGACAAATGTGTCAGGGCCATCACAGTCAGCCAGAGACATTTCAAGTTATGACATACTTGTTGCACCCTGCTCTCCCATGTAGTGTCTCTGGATGTGTCCAAGCAAGGCAAGGAGTAGTTACGCAGCGTAAATGTGCAGAGTATCCCCCCATCCAAGGTAAACACAAGTACTACAGTAGCTTTTCATCTGTCCTTGATTTTGCAGAATGTTATGGTTTCTGTCATATTTTTATACTATTGATTTATGATTATTATTATTCAGAAAGTGCCTGTTGCTCTGTGTTTAAGTAGCAATGCTTTAATGGCCATCAGTTAAGCTTGTCTGAGATTGTAAGATGCAAGTAAGCTTTAATAAGCATACTGTTAAAGAACTGCCAACAATGAAAGCTTTTCTGTTGTTGCCATGCAGAGAACACTTAACTTACATAACTAGATAACGTATAAGCCTTGGGTATTGAAATGCATATGACAGTATTTGTAATAAAGGACAGGATTACATTATTTTAAGAAGCTCATTACATTTGGTGGAGACTTGAAGTCATCTTTGCAGGCTTTACCTATAAACTAAACAGAAT
>NC_056725.1:1385398173-1385465673 GCF_019279795.1 Protopterus annectens
AGAGAGAGAAAGCAAGCAAAAGAGAGATATATTTATAAATTTATGGAGAAAGAGAACACAGTGGAATGCTGTATTCACACCAGATTAATGACAAGTCCATGACTTCCTTTCTTTTATTTTTACAAACAGAGAAGTAGGAATAAAAACTTTACAGAGTTGTACTTAAACTGCAGTACTTAGTCTGATGAAGAACAGCTGTTTATCCTTTTTCTTTTATTATTCATAGCTACTGAAGATGTCTTAACATGGAGTTCCCCCTTCAGGATGAGCGACAGTCCTGTGTACTCATGTAAATACATCTGCCTCTTATACTGGAAGTTTTTCTTTTGGGCAAGAGGAACATACCCCACTGGTTGCCTTGAGAACCCTTTTTTCTTCTGATTCATGAGCCAGCAGGATGCGGTCACTGTGCTGTCAGAACGCCTTCTTATAGCAGCACACAAAGGCCAGTTGGATAATGTGGTGAAGCTTATCAACAAGGGTGCAAAAGTAGCCGTTACCAAGGTAACCGAAAAAACTCTGCAAATTCTCTGGGAACTAGCTTATTACACATCATTTAACAAAAATCTGTGTATTTTGATTTTTTAAGCAGTCTTAGTTGCTTGAGTGGGCTGATGTTGGCTGAATCATTGAATCTTGTAGTTTATCTAAAATGAAATATAAGGCAGTACTTGTCAGTATGAAGGCTGCAGTAAGGTTATGTAAAAGTACTCTCATTACAGCTAAGTAGAAGCATTTTGTAATAAACCTAGAAGTTGTTACTGTATCAGAAAACCAGTGCTGTGACATTATATGCTGATTTAAAATGAATTTATAAGTTTAAAGAAAATGTGGTGGTGTGTGACTTCATAACAGTTTTCAGAAAACATTAGCTGTCACTTGACTTGATACAGTAGGTGTGTCAGTCGACCAGTTTAACATGCTAGTACCTCAGACTATCAGAGCTTCAAAACATTTGACTTGACAAAACTGCCATTTTTGCAAGTCCATTATTTAAGTAAATTTAAGAAAGCTTCACTTTATCTAAACTCATACCTGTAAAGAAATCTCAGTTGTACACTGGATTCCATCTCTTATTCAGATATTAAACTCTTGTGGTGGTGCTGCGGTAGCATTGTCGCCTCACGGTAAGACGTTGTCCTGTTCGATTCTCAGCTAGAGCATCTTCTGTGTGGAGACATGCGCAAATGGGCATACCTTCGTTGAAGGTTGTGCGTCAGGGCCGGCAACTCGGCACGTAAAAATCTACTGCCGATCATTAGCGGACCGGAGTTCCACTGTGGCGACCCCTAACTGGGAAAAGTCGAAAGACACAACAACAACAACAACTTTAAAATATTCAGAGCCTGTTTTAACAAAAGGTTCTATATTACAAGACCGAAGACGCATTCTTTCGAATGAGTCTTGGTCAAACATAAAAGGCTGAAAAGTAAAAATATCGAAGCGGCTGTTAAGCGAATTCTTTCCCCGGGAAAGAATTTGCTTGACCGCTTCGGTACTTTGCCATTTTCGGCACTGTAGTGTGGTCTAGGAGTTGGTATATTTAAGCAGGGAGTGTGGGGGTGAAGCCCCTCACTTAATGTAATGTTTGGAATTGTTTTTTATTTATTTATTTATTTTGTTAGAACAGCTTATTTTTTTTCCCTTGGAAAAAAAATCGCTGTTCTCACACTTCGACATTGTAAGCTTTCACTTATATAGGGTCGATTAATCACCATTCGCTTTTTTAAGTGTTCAGTGATCTAATATAGACCTTTAACAAAATACTCCTTTCCTGCACTGAATAGTAGTACTCGTGGTTTAAGGGTATCTTGTGACCTTTGTGAGTCATTGTAGAGACCAAGTGTTTTGCAGTATGCCTCACACTGCCATGGGATAATATGGCAGAAACAGATGGACCCTCGTACAGGAACACATTCCATAGTTATGCATTTTATAGTATGTCACTCCAATTAGGAGGGCAGACTAACAGCCTCTATGGATGATAGCTTGCTGCTTGGTCCATTGTTCTTGTCACTCAGGAACCTCACTTCCTGCTGTCTTCATCTATGCTGTATAAGGCCCTGCTTCTTGAGGAATTGGAGAATATACAGGTGAAGGATCACATCCTGAATGACTGGTAATGAAGAATGGATGGGGGCATCTCTCTTCTCTTTTATGTGATTAGCTCCATTAAGAAATATAGGGATTCTCAATACTGAGTCTAGAAATGCTGAAAAAAAAAAGACTGAAAATAGAGAAGAAGAGCAAATTTTGACCATAGCTTTTCTCCTTTAAATTTGTTTTTTGCAGCAGTGTAACACCCCTGTCATGGCCTAATTTTTTTTGGGGGGGGGGGGGCAGTCCCTCACATACTTGAACTTAAATATATCAAATTCAGGATTGCCATACTTCAGGGAAAGGGAAATCCCAAGAAATGGCAATCTCAGACTTTGTATATATAAGCTCATGTTTTTGGTCATTCATCTTTCACATTACAGGATTCAGTATTGCAAGGCTCAGTGATTCAAATGGTTACCCTTTTGTATAGCTTTTCTGTCACTCTTGTTAGCATGGAACACTTGCATGTCTTTAAAATATATCATTTTGCTTAATTCTTTGAGACACCCATGGAACTGAATGGGTATCCTTATTGCATACTTAAGTAAACTAGGTGATGAAGTGTTGGACTGGGTGGTGGAAAGCAGATTCACAGAAGTATGGCTGAGGACAAGGGATTGGTGTAGGAAAGGCAAAAGAAAAGGTAGCTGTCCATCAAGAAAGGAGTGTGGTCCAATGGGAAGGAGGGTAGACATTCCTATTATCACAGAAACATGGGTCCATGGGCCCATGACAAGTTGCAAATGAATGACAGAAAAGGGAGAGATGGGTGGAGAGGCAGTTTATATAAAAAGAGGTGTTAGATGTGAGGTCAGAGAGAAGGACACCAAACCAAGAATGGAGCAAAAGAGTTGGCAGACTCAGGGCCTAGGTTAAGTGGCGTGGCAGTTAAGGTAGAAAAAAGGGGGAGAGCTGGTGCATTGATATAGTGTATCGTCTTCGAGACACATCAAGGGAAGATGAAAGACTGGTGGATAAAGAAGATGGATCATAGGAAGAGGGTAATGTTTAGGCTGCAAAATTTTGATCTTCAGGGTAGACAAAGAACAGGATCTTATTAAGGTCTTGAACCATTAGGGGTTTAGCCATCTGTTGCAGGTCTGTACCAGAAAAAGTAGAATTATGAATGTATTCCTAACCATTGCAGACAGGATTATAGATTTCCATCATGGAAAGGCACAGTTAGGCCACAGTTTAAAACAGGGGGAGAAAGGGAAGACTACAAAGAGAAAGATATTACCTGGGAATTTAGGACAAAATGGATTATAGTGTGCAGGATGACAGAGACAGACATGATTTAGCCTGGAGACTTAAAGCAAATCAAAGAGTTAGCAAACTGTGAAAATGAGTCAGGGATGTAGTAATCATGGCTAGGAACAATGGTACAGATAAGAAAATGAGATTAGATATTTAGCTCCCTAAGGATGTGAGGCCAATAATTAGGGGAAAAAGACATGGCCTACAATTGGTGGAAAGTGAGTATGTAGAGGAGACACAGTACAAGGAGACTAGGAAGGACAACAAAGGCAGCTACTGCAGCAAAAATGAAAACTGAAGTGGACTTGTCCCAAGAGATCAAGAAGGGGAAACAGAAGTGAGCAATGTATGTAATGTTGGAATGAATGATAGCTTTTATAAAGAATGAAGACATATGTGCAATGTATAGTACATGAAAAAATGTTAATATGAATTTGTTTTCTTTTCTATTAATGTATGCTTGTGTCTTAAATAATAATTTAGTACAGGTGTTTACAAAAAAGAGCGGGGACAGGAAGTTTTTAGGTATGCAGCAGATAGGAAGGAGAAATCTATTTAGGCTGAGCAAAGACGAGACAGAGCACAGAAAACTAAAAAAAAAAAATGCAGAGGTAATGAATACTTGACACCCTGTGCAAAAACTGAAGCAAAGTGGATAATGTCATGACTGGAGGGAGGTAGAGAGACAAGCTTGATACGGAAATGGCTGCTGTTACAAGGGTAAAGACTGAGGACCAGCTGGGATGACTTTCAGAATCTTCAAGGAATCTAGCCCATGTGTTGGCAGATTCTCTTCTGAGGTCTTTAGCAGATCACTGGCCAGTGCAGAAATATCTGAAGACCAGACTTCTAGTGAGCAGGAAAACGTGGTGAACTACACGCTTAATAGCACTGCTAGGAAAAGCCACAAGAAAAGAAAATGAGAAATCAGGAAATGTTTCTAGAGGGCAGCAACTATCATGATTTTGTGGCTGTTAGAACCAGTCAGTCAAATCTGACTCAGTTTTACAACTGAATTGCTAGGGAACCTAAAATACTACTATCCTCTTTTCTCCCAGAAGGTATTTGAACATTAGCAGAACCTTGTAACTCCATATCTGCACAGGAAGCTGAAAGTAGAAGTCAAAGAGATGGGGATAGGACTAAGACTGGAGACGTGGATCGATACATGGTTGAATAGTAGCATACATAGTGCTGTAGTGAGAGGGATGATGTAAGAAGTTAGTAATGTGACTACTGGATCAAGTATTCATTAATACATTTACTAAAGCATATCTGAAGGAAGACAATGAAATCAACCTGTTTTCTAACTCAGCTCTGTAACATAGAAGGATGAAGCCCTGATTATGAGCTGTGTTTTAATAGTGATGCTGAGCTGGAAGAGAGGTGTGGGCGAGAAGAGGATGGGAGTGAGAAATCAATACCTGACCTTCCATTTTGAGAAGCAGGAGTAGTGTTATCTACTCATGTGATCACCAGTGAATAAACTGAGGCTTACAAGTCACCAAAAAGACCAGGACTAAGGATGTGGACTTGGCAGTAGCAAGCCATGGATGGTAGCCTTCACTGGCATGTGTATAGAAACATGCACACACATTGGGAGGGAATTGTAGCTCCTTTGCTGAACTCATCTCACGCACCAGTGATGAGGACAGGACTTAAAACAAACAAACAAAAAAATCCTCTGCTGTTGGCACTTGCCCCATCATTGAACAAATGGGCCTGCAGATTGTGAGAGGGTTAAAGGCTACTTGGCAGCAGGGAGTAAAAATTACTTGGAAAAAAAAGTTTAACCATTTGCTGAAAATACAAAGATATGTGCAGGAGTGGTGGGTGGGAGAAGGGTCTAGGGAAGAATTCGGAAAAGCTGACCAAATGAGAAGAAAGGTGGCAGTTGAGGTTCATTGCAAATAAATGGATGGTTCTACACTTGGGTCATAGCAACTCTGATGTGAAATAGCATTCAGGAAAGTGAAACTGATGGTGAAAATGCAGAAGAATGTTCTGGAGATGTTGCTGACACCTGGAATGAAATAACAGAAGCAGAGTGAGAAGACAGTGGCAGCAGTGAAAAAAATGCATGGTTGTATTCTCAGTGGTCTAGATTCCAGAATTAAAGAGGTAATGCTTACATTCTGTAGGGCTTTGGTCAGACCACACCTTCAGTACTCTGTGCTGTTCTGGATGCCATACAAGGAAGTACACATCAAGGTGCCAGAGTGATTCCAGAGAAAAAACCTCTAGAAAGATCCATGGAATGGTGTGTGTGTGTGTGGGGGGGACAACTCTTCTCACATGAGCCAAGAAGATACAAGGAAAGTAGCCCCATGGTGCAGAAGAATAAAGCCCTTACTGCATCCCAGGTGACCAATGTTCAACTAATGGAATGGGCACAGCACAGAAGAGGCTGAGGATGAGGTGAACGGTGTGGGAGATAGTCCAGTCTCACTGCAGTTGCAGCATTAAGAACCTGGCGGACTCTATGCTGCAAGTACTGTACTACTTGGCTGGTAGGGTGTGCATGCGTGGAAGTGAGCATGCATCTCCTGAAGACCACAGTCGCAGAACTTGCAGGGTGGTAGAGGGCTAGGTACCACAGCAACAGTAAAATGCTGCACCGGTACTGCTCACTAGCCCTGGACATGGGTCAGGTTGAGCTTGGGTGAGACAGTACATCTAGTGAATGCCATCAGTCAAGTGTAATGCCTAGTAATAGAACTACTTGTACATTTTCATGGTTTTCCTAATCCATTTTTCAATAATTATTGTACTGTATTTGCAGATTATACTGAGTCTCTCTAATGCAGTGCAGTATCTGGTCAGTTGTTCTCAATCAGTGGACAGGTGCAAAAACTGTTCCATTACTACATTGCTACAGTAGTAGATAGTTATATTATGTCAGTTGTCATGTATGGATTTAAATATGCATTGTTGCAGATATACTTTGCTAAACTATAGTATTTCTGCTAAGACAGAAAAATGGCATCCTGTCACAAAGATGGGCACTAGTTTGTGTATCTGCACATTGTTACTTAGGCCTTCTTTACTGACAGAGCTATGAGAATCACTCATTGATTTCTTTCCACTTGTTTCATATTTGTAGATGCATGTCCATTTCATCTTCCATCAGAATTTCAATAAAGTAGGATTTTTGTTTTACTTTCAGAAGTGTGTGCCTTAGATTTCCCAACAGCAGAATCTTTGCCTTAAAACCTTTTAGTACATTTATGTTTTTGTCTGAATGTTTTGTGTTCTGGTAGCAAGTGTTGCAGCTTTTTTTGGCTTGGTTCTAGTATTTTTTATTATTTTACTAAGTTAGTATTTTTTATCTCAGTCTTTTTAGCCAGGCAACAACACTAGTCAAAAGGGTTTTCTTCAAGAGAGACCAAGGAGTTTTAATCTGCCCAAGCGACATGAGTCAAATGATATGCAAGTGGAGGTTAAAGGATTAAAACTTGATGTAGCTTCTCTGCAGCTTGCTGCCTTAGTCTACTATATTATACTGCCAAATAGTTGCTTTTCTGTCATGCTCAAGACATGCAGCCAGTCTGTTTCAGACTTTGATGAGCAACTGTTTGCATTTTATAGGCTGGGATTGGTAATCAAGTTGTATACATTTACCTGGGTTCATGTTGCAGGGGGATAGAGCCCTTACTGTGACCCAAGTAAATGTGGATGTTCTGCCTGTTTCACTGTTGCAGTCATCACACTTGGGTTATCTGGGTCTGTATTATATCATTGAAAGCTTAAAAAAGCGAACGATGAATAATCGATCCCATGTAAGCGAAAGCTTTCAATCTCAAAAGCTCAGAACAGCGATTTTTTTCCAAGGGAAAAAAAATCGCTGTTCCAAAAAATAAATAAATAAAAATAATTGAAAGATTACATAAAGTGGGGAGCTTCGCCCCCCACACCCCCCTACTTAAATATACCAACTCTGAGATTGCACTGCAGTGTCGAAAACGGCAAAGTAATGGAAGTGGCCAAGCGAATTCTTTCCCTGGGAAAGAATTCGCTTAAAAGCCACTTCACTATTTTGCCTTTTCGTTGTTTTAAGTTTGACCAAGACGCATTCGATAGAATGCATCTTCGGTTATCTAATAGGAACCCAGTTATCTGCCTGCAGGTAGCCCTCAGTTGGCCCGAATACCAGAGACTTAGTATTTCTGCGTCAGATGCTGTCAATTCTTCCTTGATGTCAGGTTGTCAGGGGTATTAAAACAGGCAGCCAACGCCATTACATCAGTCTTTCTTGCCGAGAAGGAGCCCGAAGCAGAAACAGTTCGCAAGTGCCGGTCGGCCACTACCTGAATTTTCCGTTGTCAACTTGAATAATCCTGAAGTCTTCTAAAGCTAAGCACCCAGTTGGGGGTCCTTTGTTCTTACTCTAAACGATGTCAGAAAAAGTTAACAATTGTCTTGCCTGTGAAAAGCAAATACCTCACAGAGATTTTTGTTCTTACTGCATCACCTGTTTAGGCCCAGACCATGATGTCCCTCACTGTCGGTTTTGTGCCTTGTTTAACACCCGAACCATTTGTTGTCGGGCTCTCTTTGTCGCTAAATTCTTTCGCTCTCAATCTTTGTATTCTGAAATGGCTTCTGTAAGCCATCTGCCTACCAATTTTCTTAAAACACGGAAGGATAAAGACAGAGACAGACCGCATAGGTCCAAAACTGCCGACGATGCTTCCGTTAAACTAGTTGCCAGTCCTTTGGTACTCAGTGAGGTGCCTTTGCAGCCCCTGATGCCCACTTCAGTGGATTCGCTGGCCTCTGCTAAGACCCATTTGGAGTCCGGTATGCCGCAAGATGCTTCTTCGACTATGGAACCAGTGGATGTCTCTACCTTGGATGGGTCTAGAGCCGCTGTGCAGGCACCAGCTTCTGAGGCAGTTTTTCGCTCTACCAATGTTCAAAACAAACTGACTTCATTTCTAAGCAAAACTACCGAGTTTCTTAGGCCCAGAGTATGCACTATGCCTAGAAAACTGACAACAAAAGCGCATGCTCAGGCACCCATGCCACAAAAACAAATTCTTAGAATGGCTGAAGACCTTATTACGCTGATTAGGGGAAGTCAGCCTTCCCCTACAAAGAGACAAAGAATCCAGTCTCCTTCAGGTTCTACAGACCAGGAGTCTGATGACTCTGACCTTTCTGATTATGAAGACATGCCCTTATCAGCCTATGAGGATTCGGATGCAGAGGAACCCATTCCCTCTGCATCCCCTCCAGAGGATTTTTCTTTTGGTGAAACCTTGCATACTCTAAGAGAGCATTTCCATTGGGCTATCCTCAGTCCAAAAAGAGACTCAGAGAATTTTTAGAGTTGCCTCAGCACAGGCCTTTAGCTATACCCCCTGTCCTGGATGTTGTGGATGATGTTTTCATGGAATCCAGTCTTACTCCTGACACTTTACCTCCTGCTCCTAGGAAACCAGACAGGTACTACAGAGTACCTGATACTCACAAGTTTCTTTTCAAGGATCCTATTGCTGACCCAGAGATCATTTCCCAGGGGCCTAAAGGTATTAAGGCTACTACAGCCAAGAATCCCACACCTTCGGACAGGAATTCCAGAGCCTTGGACAAATGAGGTAAGAAGGTATATACCTCTGCAGCTCTTGCTATTAGGGCACTGAATTGCCAGTTTCACATGCTGAAATACTAGCAACATATTATGGAACTTATTAAACAAAAAGTGGTAACTTTTCCAGATTGTGCAGAAAATAAAGAATCGCAGGAGCTTATGCACTCTGCAAACTAAGCCAGTAAGCGTACTTTGCAGTGCGGCTTTGATGCCCTAGAAGCATCTTGCAGGACAGCAGTCACTGGCTCTGTACTGAGAAGACATGCTTGTCTGAAAGAGCAGACCTTGCCAGATCATGTCAAATCTAAATTACTAGACGCTCCTTTAAATAAGTACTGTTTGTTTGGCACCAAAGCAGAGGAGGTTCTTAAAAAGATGGAATAAAAAGCTAAATATATGCAGACTGTTAAAGAATTCCTACAAGTGCAACCCCCTAGATTCAGTAGGCTTTGCCCTTCAAAACACTGGTCCTTTCCAGCCCCCTCCAGGCCTTCCCAAACAAGACCCAGGGGAACAGACCACCCAGACTGCAGTCTCAGGGTATGCAGAGATCTAAGCAATGGAGTGCCCCCCCCCACCCCTAAAGCAGGGAATGGTAAGCCACCTCCTTATGGAAAAAGCTCACAATGACTTCTTTAGTCCACTTCCCAGCCCTACCCAATTGCTTGTGCCCCTAGGAGGAAAACGTGCCCTTCATGCAAAAAAACTGGATGTCCATCACTCAGAACCAATGGGTCCTCAACATTGTATCCCAGGGGTGCAAATTTTATTTCCATTCACTGCCAACCCCAAGCGGGTTTCTAGAATTTCCTCCAAACCAGTGGGCAGAGGCTCAAAACCAAGTACTTTCCCTGCTAAATATCAGAGCTATTCAGCCTGTTCCTGTAGGACAGCGGGGTCAAAGATTCTACTCCAAACTCTTTCTGGTACCCAGGAAAGAGGGCTTTTGGCAACCAATACTGGATCTTTCAATTCTCAACACCTTCCTGGTGGTACCAAAATTCAAGATGCTTACCCTGCAACAGCTTCTTCTTATGTTAGCCAAGGATGCCTGGTTAGTCACCCTAGACTTAAAAGAAGCCTATCTGCACATCCCCATAAGGGAGTCATGCAGGAAGTATCTACGTTTCAGGGCAGGTCTATGCATTATCAGTTCTCTGCACTTCCCTTTGGCTTATCTACTGCACCCAGGGTTTTCACACAATGCCTGGCAACAGCCATTGCATACTGCAGGCAGAGAAATATCCAAATTTAACCGTAATTGGACAACTGCCTGATTCAGGCAGACAGTCAGGAATTGCTGCTTTAGCACCTGGCATTTGTAAAAAGCCTTCTCACTTCATTGGGGGTACACCATCAACGAAAAGAAGTCACAACTGGTACCCAGTCAAAAGATTCTATTCCTGGGAGCAAGCTTGGACACATCTTCCCAGATGGCATTCCTCACTTTAGAAAAACAGGTCTGTCTGACAGACTACTTCAGACAAATGGCCACCAGAACCCAGCTATCTGCAAGAAAAATACTGCAAGCCCTAGGGTTCATGGCCTCATGTATACTGCTAATTCCATATGCAAGACTGCATATGAGGAAACTTCAGTGGTACTTAAAAAGTCTTTGGTGCCAACATTCTCAGGACCAGGAAACAGTCATTCCTATCATACCTTGTCTAAGGACAGAGTTCCTTTGGTGGGCAGAAGTATGCAACCACAACAAGGGACTGCCTTTTACTCAACCCCACACCGCCCAGACCCTGACCACAGACACATCAGACTATGCATGGGGGGCTCACATGGCAAACAAATGTATTCAGGGCCACTGGAGCCCAAGTCAAATTCATCTGCACATTAACCAAAAAGAGATGCTAGCTGTACAAATGCCCTGACAGCTTTCAGATCCCTACTCTTTCCAGGAAAACTGCTGATAAAAACAGACAACACCACAGTTATGTGGTACATCAACAAGCAGGGAGGAACCCATTCTTACCCACTTTGCATGTTAGCCATGGCCCTGTGGAACACGGCCTTGGACATCCAAGTCCATCTACAAGCTCAATTCCTGCCAGGCAAACAAAACTCACTGGCAGAAATCTCCTAGACCCACACGAGTGGAAATTGGAGCCAAGCACCTTCAACCTTCTGATTCTGAAATGGGGGACCCCAGAGCTGGATCTCTTTGTCTCTCCCTACAACCACTAAGCAGATTCTGCACCAGGAATCCTCACAGCAGGGCCTGGAAAGTGGATGCCCTATCCTTTTAATGGGAAAACCTCTCAGTCTATGCCTTTCCCCACTGCCCCTCATCTCAAGAGTATTACTCAAGATAAAACAAGACAGAGCAAGGACAATTCTGATTGCCCCGGTCTGGCCATGCCAGCACTAATACCCACTCCTGTGCAGCCTGACAATGGTGCCACCCCAGACCCCAACCCTGATCTCTCAGTAGGAGGGACAGATTTTGCATCCACAATTGCAACCCCTAAATCTTGTAGCCTGGCTTATTCCTTGAATACTCCACCAGCAACCCTAAGCAAACAGGTGCGGGATGTCATCCTTAAAGCCAGAAGGCCCAGTACAAGGAAATCCTATGCTGATAAGTGGAAAAGGTATTGTTCTTGGATTCAGTCCAAAGGAAAGGACATAGCAGTGCCCTCCTTACCTCTAATCTGGATTACCTAGCAGAACTACTCCACAGAGACCTATCCTTCTCCTCCATTAAGATCCATGCCTCTGCCATCTTGGCTCATTACACTACTGAGCCGCCTCTATTCTCTCACCCTCTCATCAAACAGTTCCTGAGAGGGGCAAACAACTTAATGCCACCAAGGAGAGCACCCACCCCTGCCTGGGACCTAAACTTTGTACTGGAAAAGCTCACGCTTCCCCCTTTTGAACCTGCTGCTTCAACAGAGTTAAAATTCCTCTCTTGGAAAACAGCCTTGTTTCTAGCCATCAATTCAGCTAGAAGAGTGTCTGAGCTACACGTACTTATGGCTGTGGAACCCTTCATTATTTTCCATGCTGACAGGGTTTCCCTCAGGACTAACCCATCCTTTATGCCTAATGTAGTGTCCAGTGTGGCTCTAAACCAATCCATCCATTTACCAACCTTCTTCCCTATCCCTCAAAATAAAGGGGAAAGGATCCTGCACTCTTTGAATGTGCACAGACAGCTCAGATTCTACCTTGATAGGACTAAGCCTTTCATAAAATATGACCAATTGCTAGTCTGCTTTTACAACAGGGGCAGAGGGCAAGGTCCTTTCAAAACAAATCATTTCCAAATGGATAGCACACTGCATCCATTTCTGCTACAAGCACCATGGAAAACCAACCCCTCACGGGGTCAGAACACATTCCACCAGGGCTACATCTACCTCTACAGCATTTCTCAGGGGAGTCCCTACCAGCGACATCCTGGAAGCTGCTACCTGGAGTTCTGTACACACCTTCACCAAGCATTACCACCTGCCTATCTTTTCCAAATCCAGCGCAGGTTTTGCTACAGCAGTCTTGCAAGGCCTACTAGCCAGCCCTAACTCTTCTTGACTGCCTCCACCCTTCGTCAGCTTTGGGAAGCAACCTAAGTGTGATGACTGCAAAAGTGAAACACGAAGAACATAATACAGTTGTGTACACTTACCATAAATGTAGATGTTTTGAGTGTATTCACTGTTGCAGTCCTGGTTTCCCTCCCTCCAGCCCCCTGGTTTTCTCTATCTCTCTATCTCTTCTCTTTATGGCTATTCCTACTGGTATTTACTTTTTACTGGTGGTGTTTTCCCCACCTTATCCTAGCTCCCTATTTGGGGGCTCCTGACATTTGGGGCAAGAAAAACGGATGTAATGGCGTCGGCTGCATGTTTTATACCTCTGACGACCTGACGTCATGGAAGAGGCAACAGCATCTGATGCAGAAATCCCAAGACTCTAGTATTCGGGCCGACTGAGGGCTACCTGCAGGCAGATAACCCAAGTGTGACGACAGCAACAGTGAATACACTCGAACATCTACATTTATGGGAAGTTTACACAACTGTACTTTTGGCTGCCAGTCCCAGCACTGTAGAAGCCACACAGGGAGGGAGAGCAGGGAGGGAGAGATGTGAACAGGCATGGTCTTTTCACATGTCATAGATGGGAGGGTAGTGAGTGGTCAGTGAACAAATAGGTTAGTGCGATTTCTCTGGTGGAGACCAAAGAAGACATTTTCAATACTTGTGACAAGGGAGCAGAGCTGCTTGCTAGCATTATCTCTTGCAAATGTGAAGGATGACCATCATGAACAGCCATGTCCATGTCCCCCTTTGGTGCTATGAACCTGGAATTCATGGAGAAATGCAGGGATTAAGTAAAATAACCCTCAAACCACCTCTGATAGCTGTCTAAATAATGGGTCTCCATACTAAACCTTTGCCCCAGTGATGGTTAATGAACCAAATGGCCTGGAGGGAAGCTGATGGTAGGCAGACAGTGGTGCAAGGAGTGTAAAAAAAAAAGTGCATACAATTATACGAAGGGCTGCATTGATTCATATTCCCATATTGTACTACTGTGCAGTAAGGAAGTGTGTGCATTAGGTGGTGTATGCAAATGACCACATATAGAAATGAGGTCATAGTGGCATGCAGATGAATGCAGGTGCAATATGGTACTAATTCATAGTCACAAGTTGAAAGATCTGCACACAAATTTGTGCATCACTGTAAAAGAGGAAAGTGTTCACAAAGTATTTAACTTATAGTCAGCTAAAATGCTAGGGATTGCAGAACCATCTGTTGGTGGTTAGGATTTCTAGATTTCACCCATTTGAGAGGTGAGGATTCAGGTGGCAACATAAACAGTATCAGAAGTGTATAATGTTTCATAGTCGTATGAACCAGAAGATTGCTAACCATTTCCTTGGCGACTGTAGTATTGTCTGGATCTTAGTTGACATGTATCACTCACTTCCTGTATGGCCTTCCTGTCCCTGTGGACATCAGTGTATGTATAGCACTCAAGAGTCTAGCTATAAGAACCTTTCATAGAGCAAATGAGTGAGGACGCATTAAGTATATCACAGGTCTCTACCTCTAGAATAATTAACAAATAACTCAAAGTAAACCTTCTGCATAATGATGAGCATATCTGTTTTCCCAGTACACTAGGAGAGATCCACAATATTGCATGGCTTTTATGACATTACCCAGATGTTCTTTGTGTTTCACTGTTGCAGTCATCACATTTGGGTTATCTGCCTGCAGGTAGCCCTCAGTCAGCCTGAATACCAGAGTCTTGGGATTTCTGCATCGGATGCTGTCGCTTCTTCCATGACGTCAGGTCGTCAGGGGTATAAAACATGCAGCCGATGCCATTACATCAGTCTTTCTTGCCTTGCGGTGCCCAAAGCAGAAGCAATTCACAAGTGCCGGTCTGCCAACTCCTGAAATGTTCGTTTTCGAGTTTCAGACCTGAAGTTTTCTAAAAGATAAGCACCCCATTGGGGATCCTTTTTTCTTGCTCTAACCGATGTCAGAAAAAATTAATAATTGTCTTGCCTGTGGAAAGCAGATACCTCATAGAGATTTTAATTCGCGTCACCTGTTTAGGCCCATACCACGACATCCCTCGCTGTGGGTTTTGTGCCTTGTTCAATGCCCGAACTATCCATCATCGGGCAATTTTTGTAGCTAAATACTTTCGCTGTTGATCTCCGTACTCCGAAATGGTGTCGGTAAGCCATCTTACTACCGATCTTCCGAAAAAACATAAGGATAAAGACAGAGACAGACCGCATAGGTCCAAAACTGCTGACAACGCTACTGTTAAGCTAGTCGCCAGTCCGCTGGTACTCAGTGAGGCACTTTCGCAGCCCGATACCCGCTTCTATAGATTCAAAGGCCTCTACTGAGACCCATCCGGAGTCTGGTATGCCGCGAGATGTTTCTTCGACTATGGAACCTGCGGATGTCTCTACCTTGGATGGGTCTGGAGCCGCTGTGCAGGCACCGGCTTCTGAGGGTGTATTCAGGCCTACCCTTTTTCATATTAAACTGACAACTATGTTTCAAGCGAAAAATACTGAATTTCTCAGGCCTAAAGTTCACACTACGCCTAGGAAACAGACGATCAAAGCACATTCTCAGGCCCACAGGCCTCAAAAACATATGATTAGAATGGCTGAAGACCTTATTACCTTAATTAGAGAAAGCCATCCTTCCCCCTCAAAGAGACCTAGAACTGATTTTCCTTCTGATTCTTCTCATCAGGAATCTGATATCTCTGTTCCTTCTGACTACCAGGACATACCCTTATCTACCTATGAAGATTCTGACGCAGAGGATTCCATTCCCTCTGCTTCCCCACCAGAAGATTTTCCTTTTGGTGAAACCCTGCATACCCTTAGGGAGCATTTCCGCTGGGAAAATAAGGACTACTCTCAGTCCAAAAAGAGACTCAGGGAATTTTTAAACCTGCCTCAGCACTGACCTCTAGCTAGCCCTCCTGTTCTGGAGATTGTAGATGATGTTTTCTTGGAATCCAGCCTTACCCCGGATACTTTGCCTCCAGTTCCCAGGAAACCTGACAGGTACTATAGAGTAATTGACTCTCACAAATTCCTTTTCAAGAATCCTACTGCAGATCCAGAGACCATTTCCCAAGGACCAAAAGGCATTAAGGCTACTACTGCCAAGAATCCTACCCCTTCTGACAGGGATTCTAGGGCTTTAGACAGATGGAGTAAGAAGGTGTACACCTCCGCTACTCTGGCCATTAGGGCTTTAAATTGCCAGTTTCGTATGTTAAAGTATCAGCAGCATATTATGGGGCTAATTAAACAGAAAATTATGTTGATTCCTGACTGTGCTGAACACAAAGATTTACAAGAGTTAATGCATTCTGCTGACCAAGTTGGTAAACATACTTTGCAGTGTGGTTTTGATGCTTTAGAAGCATCTTGTAGGGCTGCTGTCACTTGGTCTGTTCTTAGAAGGCATGCTTGGCTTAAGGAACAAAACTTGCCAGATCATGTCAAAGCAAAATTACTGGATGCACCCTTAAACCAAGAGCACCTATTTGGCAATAAAGCAGAATAAGTTCTCAAAAGGATGGAGGAGAAAGTTAAATCTATGCAAACTGTTAAAGATTTCTTACAAGTACAACCACCTAGATTCAGTAGGCATTGGCCTTCAAAGAACTGGTCCTTTCCAGTCCCTTCCAGGCCTTCTCAGTCCAAACCCAGGGGCAGCAGACCCACAAGACTTCAGTCTCAGGTTATGCACAGATCTAAGCAGTGGGGTGCTCCCACATCCAAAACAAGGAGTAGAAAGCCACCCCCTGTGGTAAACTTGCACAATGACTTAGCCTTAACTCCACCAAGCCTTGCTCAAGTACTTGCACCTTTAGGAGGAAAACTCGCCCTGCATGCAAAAAACTGGAAATGCATTACCCAAGACAAATGAGTTTTAAACTTTGTTTCCCTAGGATACAGATTCTACTTCCACTCACTCCCAACCCTAAGTGGATGGCTAAACCTCCCCCCAAACCAGTGGGCAGAGGCCCAAAAGCAAGTACTTTCTCTCCTCAGCATCAGGGCTATTCAACCTATCCCAGCAGAACAAAGGGAACAAGGCTTTTATTCAAGACTGTTCCTGGTTCCCAGTAAAGAAAACTCCTGGCGTCCTATCCTGGATTTATCTATTCTCAACACCTTTCTGGTGGTTCCAAAATTCAAAATGCTAACTCTCCAACAGCTGCTTCCTATGCCAGCCAAGGATGCCTGGCTGGCAACCCTAGACTTAAAAGAAGCTTACCTGTACATCCCCATAATGGAATCTTGCAGGAAATACCTTCCCTTCAGGGCAGGGTCTATACACTATCAGTTCTCTGCACTTCCCTTTGGCTTATTTACTGTGCCCAGGGTATTCACAAAGTGCCTAGTTCCAGCCATTGCTTTTTGCAGGCAGAGAATTATTCAGATTTACCCATACTTGGACAATTGCCTGATTCAGGTGGAAAGTCAGGACTTGCTACTACAGCACTTGGCATTTGTAAAAAGACTTCTAACTTCACTGGGGTGCACCATCAACGAAAAGAAATCACACCTAGTACCCTGCCAACAGATTGTATTCCTGGGAGCAAGCTTGAACACAACTTCCCAGATGGCATTTCTCACTCCAGAGAAACAAATTTATTTGACAACTTACTTCAACCTACTGGCCTCAAACCCAGCTATCTGCAAGGAAAATACTGCAAGCTCTGGGGTTCATGGCGTCTTGCAGTCTGTTAATTCCATATGCAAGACTGCATATGAGGAAACTTCAATGGTATCTAAAAAGTCTATGGTGTCAACATTCTCAGGACCTGGAAACAATAATTCCTTTCATTCCATGTCTAAGGGCAGAGTTCCTTTGGTGGACAGAGGCCTACAACCACAACAAGGGACTTTCTTTCACACTACCCCTTGCCACCCAAACCTTAACAACAGACGCATCAGACTATGCATGGGGGGGGCTCACATGGCAGGACAGTGCATTCAGGGCAAATGGAACCCAAAGCAGATGCATCTGCATATTAATCAAAAGGAAATGTTAGCTGTACAGAATAATGCTCTGATATCCTTCAAAGGCCTTTTTCTTCCAGGACAACTATTGGTAAAGACAGACAACACCACAGTTATGTGGTACATAAACAAGCAGGGGGGAACACATCCCTACCCATTCTGGAGACTAGCCATGGCTCTGTGGAGCACAGCCTTGAACAACCAAGTGCACCTGCAAGCTCAGTTCCTGCCAAACAAACTAATTTCACTGGCAGATGACTTAAGCAGAAAGCTCATGGACCCACATGAGTGGAAACTGGAACTGAAAATATTAAGCTCTTGGGGAACAGATGGGGACACCAGAGGTGGACCTGTTTGCTTCCCCTCAGAACTATCAATTGATCAAATACTGCACCATAAATCCCCACAGCCAAGCTTGGAAGGTGGATGCCCTGTTCTTTTCCTGGGAAAGCCTCTCAGTCTATGCCTTTCCCCCTCTGCCACTCCTCTCAAAGGTTCTACTAAAGATCAAACAGGACAAGACAAGGACAATCCTGATTGCACCAGACTGGCCATGCCAGCACTGGTATCCTCTTTTGTGCAGTCTGACAGTGCTACAACCATGGCATCTGCCTCAGACCCCTTCCCTGCTGTCCCGGCAGGGGGGGCAAATTCTGCACCCTCAGCGTCAGACCCTGAACCTTGCAGCCTGGCTAATCCCCTGAACTTACCTCTAGCAACACTCAGTAAGCAGGTGCTGGATGTCATTCTTGAGGCAAGGAGGCCTAGTACTAGAAAATCCTATTCAGAAAAGTGGAAAAGATACAGTTCCTGGAGCCAGTCTCCAGGGATGGGCACAACTGTGCCCAGCTTACCTCATATACTAGATTACTTAACAGAAATGCTCCACAAGGGCCTATCCTTCTCTTCAATTAAGATTCATGCCTCTGCCATCTCAGCTCATTACTGAGCCACCCCTCTTCTCTCATCCTCTGTAAAACAGTTCCTTAGAGGGGCCAAAAAATTAAGACCCTCCAGGAGAGCTCCCACTCCAGCCTGGGACCTTAACTTTGTATTGGAAAAACTTACACTTCCCCCCTTTGAACCAGCTGCTACAGCAGAGTTGAAATTCCTCTCATGGAAAACAGCTTTACTTCTAGCCATCACTTCAGCAAGAAGAGTCTCTGAATTGCAGACCCTTGTGGCAGTGGAACCCTTCATTATCTTCCATGCGGACAGGGTTTCCTTCAGGACTAACCCATCTTGTACGCCCAAGGTGGTGTCTAGTGTGACTTTAAACCAGTCCATTCATTTGCCTACTTTTTCCCTAATCCTCAAAATAAAGGGGAAAGGATACTGCATTCTCTAGACATGCACAGACAGCTTAGATTCTGTTTGGACAGGACTAAGCCTCTCAGAAAATCTGACCAGCTGCTAGTCAGTTTTGCTGCGGGGTCAGAGGGGAAGGCCATTTCAAAGCAAACCATATCTAAATGGATAGCACACTGCATCCATTTCTGCTACAAGCACCATGGGAAACCTACCCCACAGGGGATAAGAACACATTCCACTAGGGCTACATCTACCTCTACTACATTTCTCAGAGGAGTCCTTACCAGGGACATCCTGGAAGCTGCAACCTGGAGTTCTGTACACACTTTCACCAAGCATTACCACTGGCCTATCTTTTCTAAATCCAGAGCTGGATTTGCCACAGCAGTCTTACAGGGCATGATTGCCAGGCCTAATGTTTCTTAATCTACCTCCACCCTTCCTTAGCTTTGGGAATCAACCCAAATGTGATGACTGCAACAGTGAAACACAAAGAACATAGTACAGTTGTGTACACTTACCATAAATGTAGATGTTCGAGTGTATTCACTGTTGCAGTCCTGGTTACCCTCCCTACAGCCCCCCGATTGTCTTTGCTTTCACCTATCCTTTTTGGTTTGGCATATCTTATATTATGTGTGTTTGCTTTTTGTTGGGGGTGTTTCACACCATATAATTGCTTCCTATTTTGGGGGCACCTGACATCTGGGGCAAGAAAAACTGATGTAATGGCATAGGCTGCATGTTTTATACCCTTGATGACCTGACATCATGGAAGAAGCGACAGCATCCGATGCAGAAATCCCAAGACTTTGGTATTCAGGCTGGCTGAGGGCTACCTGCAGGCAGATAACCCAAATGTGATGACTGCAACAGTGAATACACTCGAACATCTACATTTATGGTAAGTGTACACAACTGTACTTTCTCTGAGGTACTGGATGCCTTAGATTGCACATATGTTGCTGTAAAGGCCTCATCTTCTCCACAGTAACAGAGGTAAATAAGCAGGAAAGGCTACCATTCCATGCACTGCCAGGTATTGTGAGATGCACAGCATCCTGACATTTCCCATTATTGACATGTATGTCAGCTGCAGCACTTCTTCCTCCAAGGAACAGTCCACAGGTCCATCTAATCAAATGCAGACACTGTGGCTGTATGAAATGAATATAGCTGCATAGACAACATCCCCCCAGTATATATTTTTATTTTATTTATTTTTACATTTGTTTACTGGGAAAGTCTGACTTGGAATGGAGCCAGTTTATCCAATATGACCCACTTGTGTTGCAGGTGATGCTTAATGTACTTAATAGTTACTAAAGCTGTGGCTAATGATGCCTGTACATTTCCCACAAAGTGTTTCTAAACTGCATTACAATTTGGTACATGAAAAACAATAAGCATTATTGACTATTTGTTGTGCCAGTGCAAAAACCCACTTTCACTGCCTTAATACATCTTGGGAACACTACTCCATTATGTATCATGTGCCATGCTGCACAGTATGATCAATAAGAACCATACAGGCCAACCTCATTATTTGGATACATTAGGACCATGCATATACACCACTGGCATGGAAGAAGCAGTGACATCATGTGCAGATGACAGTGAGTTCAAACAAGAGCAAGCAGCGGCCATACAACTTCCCCATCAGACAGCAATGGGTACAAACTGTGGCAGAGCATATGAAGTAATGATGTCTAGTCCAAAACATTGAGCCCTGATGTGGGCACTCAGTGACAGTGCAGTGTCACACACAGCAAATATGATGCATACAGTGCTAACTGAAGGCCATGCCAAAGACTGCATAGATGGATCACATCTCCACATCACTATGATAGAGGATGGAGGGTTGAGTGGGTCAGAGATGTCATGTGTATATTTGCCAGGGTACACAATTATATGTGGCTGTCCACACAAACTGGAGATGGAGACAGGTGTCTCTTGATCGCATAGGTGTCCTGTTTCAGGGAAAATATCCTTCTCCAAAATGGATCTATAGATTTTACAATTCAGATTCATTCCATGTGCTATAGTTACCTTACCATTAACTACCATCATAGGGCATATCCTGCATACAGGGGAGAATAAGTCGGGCACAGGTCAAATTTACAGGCACCCATCCAGTTATCAGGGTTTGCCTTAGGTGAAGAGTAGGTATCACTCTGTTTTTTATGTAGTGGATGATTGTTCTAGAGAGGGATAAGCACTAAGTAATAAACCTGTCCCTCCAGTGTGTCGTACTTATTTAATGATGGAGATTAAAGTCTTCATTTCAAGTGTTTGTAAAGCCATTTGTTCTGTTGGAGTGTAGGAGATCAAGGAGGGTTGGGGCCTTAACAGCATGACTTACTAGGTGTAAATCTGCAGTCTTTCTAGTTGCCTGATGTGTTTGGATAGATATCTTTATTTTTATTTATTTATTTATTTATGCTTTGTTGACTGTGTTAATCCAATGAGGCCAGTGGTCTCTCTTCAGGGAGACCCGTGATGATATTCATACCAACTAGGGGAAATGTAGACTGGGCACGTGAAACTTCCCTGTTCTTTTAGGAGGAGAGGAAATGAAGCACTTCTGTGGAGCTACTAGGTGGTGCCGGAGGGCTACTACTGCAATTCTGGGAATTCCAAGATGGAGGAGAGTGCAGCAGAGCTGAAGAGAGAACCAGAAGAAAACTTACTGAAGGAGGGAGAATGAAGTAACTGGTAAAGAGTTGGAAAACTGGGGACTGTAGGCATAAGTATTGATTTTATGAACCAGGAAAAGCCAAAGAAAGGAGAAGAAGCAAGATGGAGTGACATGGTCATGAGGGTATTACAGGAGGAAAAACTGAGAGATTGGAAATACAAACAACAGCTGGTGAAGGGAAACTAGGGAGATATTCCCGGCTGGTGGAGTAGCAAGGTTTTAGTTTTTACCTCTGCAACAGCATTTTTGTTACAAGAAAGAAAAAGATATATGGACGCAGCAAAGTGAGGAGGAACAGAAAAAGGAACTGACAGGAGACAAACATTTGCAGTTTCTTAAAAGCTGCAGAGAAGATAACCATGGTAAGAATAAAAAGTCAAAGTGATGGCAGTGTGAACAGGTATGACATTATGGACAGTATTATTTTGTCATTAGGTTTAACATTAAAGAAGTAAGAGCCTTAATTCATTCGGCACCTGAAATGTTTTGTTAAGTGGCAATAAAATTTAAAAATTTCTGATTGAGACTGAAAAAAAGAAATAGAGTTACATGCAGAAAAGCTATTTATTTCACAACTTGGGAGTACAACTTTAAAAGAAAATAAATGTACAGTTTAGGACTAAAGGTATGGAGAAGCATGTGAATGTTTTTTTTTTGGTGGGGGGAATTCAACATATTTCAAATATAATAATTGTGAATAATAATTAGGTACTGGGGCCAACCCAAAGCATGTTATTGCTACAGTAGTGAAAATGATTTAGTACAAGTAACAAACAAATGTGTGGCCAACACTCAGAGGAGGGACTTAGAAAAAACTGTAAGTCTTTTTGTAGAAAATGTGAAGAATTTGGACACTTCTGGTTTGACTGACCCATATTAGAAAAGGAAAGAGTAGATGAAGAGGAAAGCTCAGAAGAAAGATAAATAGTAGAAAATATTACTACAGAAGGTGCTAAATGAGAAGGCGGTATGGGGAAGGAGATACTGAAGAAAGGTTAAACAATATAGAGGTAGTTAGAGAGCTATACATTCATTTGTCCGAAACACATTTCGGCAGTCGTATGGTTGTGTGACTTTAAATGTCAAATCACAACACTACGACCATACCAACATTTTGAAAATGGTAATCTCAATAATGAGATTCAACCATTTTCAAAATCGAAAAAGTTACATACAGCATTATGTAGGGGGGAAAGCCCCCTTCACCCCCACACCCCCCCTACTTTAATATACAAACTTCGAGACTGCACTACAGAGAGGGAAGGGATTCATTTCCCGATCCCTGCTATAGTGCGATCTGCACCCAAAATGCCAATTTCAAATGAGCGAATGCCAATGTGCATTTGCTCATTTGAAAGTTGCACCTTTTTTTCCTAATTTCGGAGATCTGGAGGTTGTACATTCACACTTTGGTGAATCGTACAACCTCCGTACAAACAAATGAATGTATACCGTTAGAGAAGAAACAACAGTTCAAAGCAAGGTTATTAATATACAAGAAGAGAACAGATTTGCAGTTTTACAAAGTGAAGAGGAGGAAGAAGGAGGCATGGAGACAGAAGATCAAGATAGTGAAAATTCACTTTCTGGGAGACTTAGGAGAAGGGAAAGAAAAATAAGATTTGGAAGTAAAACACTTACAAAAATGGAAAGGGATTATATAGAAAGGTTGCCAGTAAATGTGAATAACATTAGAAATTATATAAGAGGATTGATGGTGGTAGAATGGTACAAAAAGTAAAAATGGATGTGTTTTGCCATCTAGTTACAGAATGTAACAAAGAAGAAAAGTGGGAAAGAATACAGGCAGTAAGGGAAAGATTGTTTTGTCAGTAGGAAATGAGACACATTCTGGAATAGGAATTCTAATAAAAAATGAAGAAATAAGAATTTTAGATTTAACATTAATAGTACTAGGAATGATACAACAATGTATAGGATTACTAGTGATTTGCGAGTATACTAATATGACAGAGAGAAAACAGTTGTTTGAAGAAATCAAAAAATTGTGTTAGTAAGTATGTCAGTAGTGACAGTAGGAGATTTTACCTATAACCCGAGGAAAGAAAAGGAAAAATAACACAGGATATTAAGATATTAAGGGAATTAATAAAATGTGGAGATTTAAGGGTAGGAAAGAATAGAGAATGGACATTTAAAGGGTCATTTCTAATACTGAAATTGATTACTTAGTTTACTCTAAAGACATGAAATAATAGAGGTACAGTTGACAGAGTTTCCAGGTAATAGAGCAGTACTGGTTAGAATAGATTACAGTGAAATAATAACATTGGCTGGCTAAAATTTCTCTTAACTGGTAAGTTATATAACTTGTATCTATTCATAACTAATGTTTTCATATTATGTCTAATTTGGTATAATTCTTTAAACTGTAGTTGTTTGTATTATTTTTAAAGACTGTAAAATTATTGTTCTTAAAACCTTTTGTAATACTTTGGATCTTTTCTTTCTGAACCACCATTAAAAATGGGATCCTAACCAGTTGTACTTTCCCAGTAATTGAATGTCAATATATAAATAAGTAAAGGAGAGAAAATTGATAAATATATTAACTGCAGAGTTTGAAAAGGAGGAAGACATAAGAGGGAGATAAATATTATGGAAAGATCATATGAAAATGAGACTACATTTTAAATGGACACAGTGGTGGGTGTTGTATAAACAGAAGTATATAACATACAGTTTAAAGTGGAAGAAGAGAGTAAAAAAAAGAAATAAGATGAAATATAAAGACATTTTATGGAATTATAAGAAAGAGATAGAAAAAGGAAGTGGCAAAATAATGGAAATAGAAAAACAGATGTATGGAAAGAATATCGAAGAAGCAGAAATTATGTTATTTATGCAAAGATCTTTTCTGAAAAGAAAGAGAGGTGGTATCCCCTTACTTAAGAAAACAAGTTAAACATAAAAGAGAGAGAAGAATGGATGCTGCCTTAGATGGCAAAGGGAATATAAACTACAAACAAGAAGATTTTATGGAGAGGGTAGAACATTTTTTAGAGAAAATATATAAAAAAGGGGAAATGGATAAGCAAGAAAAATAAATAGTGAAAAAAAGATGGAAAAGTATGGATTTTTAAGAAAATGATATAGCAACAGAAGAAACAGACAAGGTGGTAGAAGATGGTATGAATGAATCAGTACCAGGATTAGGTGTTAATAAGGTATAGGTATTATGAGGAAATGAATAAAGAAGAAAGAAGGTTTTTCAAAAATAATAAATGAATGAATGAAGGAAAGTAAAATGGAATACAATGTTGTAGAGTTATAACATTTATATGGAAAAAAGATGCAAGAAAAGATTATAAAAAAGTGGAGGCCTATAACTCTAGGGAATACAAACTATAAAATATGTATGAAAATACTACAAAAAGAATAGAGAAGATATTTAATGAGGTAGTAGGAGAAGGGATTATTGGTATAAAAGGAAGAGAGGTGAAATAAATGTTAATTATAGTAAAATAAATAGTAGAGATGATACTGAAATAAAATAAAGAAGTAAGACTAATAGATTGTGGCATAGCTAAAGCATTTGACAATGTAAGTGTGAGGATTGGGTGAAGATAGATGAAGGCTACCAGCCTAGCCAGATAGAATTTTGGTGATAATTCTATCATCTGTACATATTAATTTAAACCACAGGCTTGTTGTCTTAAATGGTAAAATAGTGTTACATGTGAAACTGGAAAAAAATGTAACAACAGTGCACTTTGCTGACCAAGTAAACATGGTGTGACCCTTTGATGTAAACACGGCTCAGGACAGTCTTGATGAAGGAATTCTTGCTATTGTTTTAAGGCCAGAGTTAATGGCCAGAATTTGCATGCATAAATGTTTTTAATGGCTTTGCTTCCTGACCTGGTGTGAGCTTACTAAAGAATGTAGCCTGTTAGCCTGGGAACCCCAGAGAAGTGTGAAGAATGATGTAATGTGAACCAGGAATGTGATTTTAAAAACAGAGAGAATCAGAGAGCATTAAGCATTTTTGTCTTGACCATCCAACTCACCAGCATTGTCTTGCTCTATATGTAAGTTTATCTTAGACTTGTGTTTTCTCTTAGAAATAGCTAGAAACTAGAAAGATTAGACTGTGTTTTTCTATGATGTCAGAACTGTACTACTGAATTATTTTAGGTATTGCACTGTGATCTCTGAACTCTTGAATAGCGCTGTGTAGTAAAAGTATTGTCTTGTGTTTTGACTATTTGTTATTAAATATTTTTAAAACCCTTTCAACTGGGGCTGTTTTTGTAGAGATAATTTAATCTCTTTAGAGTACTTGCATGCCTTTGGTAAATTGTACAAAGCCACTTCAATAGCTTTAGCCCTGGGCTATACTGCCAATTGGATAATAATATTGCACAGTAATAATTGGACACCCTTTTAAGGGCTTTTGAGTAGCTGATAAATATTAGTGGGTGGTGGCAGCTGGTACTACCATATAGTGTGGGGAAAAAGGGGCACAGCTGGATAACTTGTGCCAGCCTTCCCCAGGAGTGTCTGTGTGGTTGTATAAACTCTTCTCAAAGTGTATGTATGTGAGTGTCAGCTACTTGGGCAGGGACACGAAGCACTGGTTAAACAGAGAGGGTGCTGGAGGTTTTAGCTTGCCCACTAGGCTGAGATCTGGACCCTATAGCTGTGCCAGTGGGAAGTCTTATTGGGGACCTGGAGATCAAGGGAGCGATCAGCCTCAGACTGACTGTGATCTCTGTGTGCTCTTAAGGGAAATTGCACTTTACTGTGTGTATTTGTTATCCTTTCCTCCTATATGAGGTGCCCCTCACTGGTGTTAGTGGTGAGGATTGAGGCTCCTTGATTGCTGGGCCAGAGCACGTGTGTCACAGTAAGCCATGAAACAATGTGGCAGATTTTACAGGGATGTGGCATAACAGAAAAATAATAATGTAATAAAGAAATGTTATGAAAATTCATGGGTACAAGTTATGATAAATGGGTAATGGAAAAAAAGTTAATAAATGAGTAAAACACAGTTGCCCGATGAGTATGTACTTACTTGTATTAATAATAAAAGCAGTAGTGCAGTCATGCATGTATGAAATGAGGGAAGGAAGCTGTTGAGAAAGAAGAAAATATTATATTACCAATATGCATGACATACAAATAGATGATTTAGGTCTAATAAAAAAACAATGGATGTTATATGTGAGGTTATAATAAGGAATCAAAAAGGCTGGTCTGCAGTTAAACAAAGTGAAGTGTAAGGGATTTGCTGAGATTTTGGGAGTGGCATTTGGTTAGTATGAAAGTATAATAAGCCAATGGAGAGAGATACTGCAACAAATAGAAACGTTTTTCCCTATTTCAGAAAATGACATATATGCTGAATACTTACATATTGGAAAAAAAATAACATATTTAGGGAAAATATTTATGTTTCCTACTCAAATAGATACATTTTTTTTAAAGTGTTTTTTAAGCTTCATTTGGGGCTCAAGTCTGTAACAGCGAGAAGGGGGTTAATATATAGTAAAAAAAAGAATGTGGTTAGAATTTAAAAAAATGCAGTAGTGCTTTTAGCATCTCTGCATTCATGTCAGTAATGAAAAAAGTACAATAAAGAAAAAAAAATGAAATGATAAGTAAGTTGTTGTATGAAAAATATAAACTTGTATGGGAAGAAATAGGGAAAAGAAAAGAAAAGAAAAAGGGACTGAATGGAAGAAAAAGGCTATGACAAAAAATGACATTATGGAAGATAATACTACATGCGATGATGGGAAAAGAAAAGAATGGTTATAATACAATTTTAGAAAAGAAACGGTGGTGTACCCATGGAAGGAATTAATAGAAGGTGGAAAAGGCAGTAAAATTTACAAGGAACGGGTTTGAAAATTTTTTGAAGCAGATGTTTTTTGTGGAAAATTTTATTAAACAAGTTACCAGTTAAAGGGAATAGGAAATATAAGGTGATGGAGTAAAGAAATGTGTTAGCTGCACTGAGGAAGAAACAACATAATTTTGTTTTTTTTGGGATTGCTAAAAGTATAAAAAAATTCTATACAAGTTTAACAGTAAATATTGATGGGAAAGGTTTAAATGTTTAAATGTGAATATAATTTATGGAACGTATGATAAAGAAATGTGGTATTGATAAATGAAATTAAGTACTGTTTGTAATAATATGGGTGCTGTGGAACAAAGATGTGAGAATTTGTATATAACAAGAAAATGGCAGAAGATGGCATATTACCTGAAATAAGAAGATGGTTGTAGAAGAAAAGCTGGGGGATAGAGAATGAATATAAAGTAAATAGAACTATTCAGTTAAGTTATTTTATGTTGATAACTTGTAAGTAATTTTAAATACGAATGTAAAAAATGTGTGTGAATACTTGATTTGCAGTTTTTTTGTATGGCATAAAATGAATGTAAATGTTAATAAAGCACCCCTACTCTTTTTACGATAAGTACCACGGGGTCCTTTACATTCAGCTGAGCTACCTTCCTCTCAGGTAGTTGATACATACTAAAATGGGCATTTTGTTTTATAACTGGTCTTATCAGGGCAGTGTATAGAGGAGTGATAACTTCCTTTAACCTTGATTACATACCTTTAGTTATTAATTGGGCCAGATAGAAAGATTTCCTGACTGCTGTTGCTATGTATCATAATGGAGTGGGGTGCTCTCTATAGTGTAATCTGATGATGAGATTTATTTACAAATGGTGACAGTGCTGCACTTCTCTGCATTTAACTTATGTTTCTTTATAGTATGTCATTGATTTGTATGGTTAAGCACTTGCTGTAATAACTTGACATTTGATGCTGAAGAAACAGCACCCAACATGCAGTCATCAGCAAATTTAGTGAGTTATATGTGTGAGTTAATGTTTTAGAGATCCAAAAAGCAGATACTGAACAGAAGGGGTTCCAGTACTAAGCCCTGAGGAATGCTACTAGTTACCTTTTTGCTCTTCTTTAACTGTGTGGGTTCTGCCAGCTAGTTTGCTATCTGCCTTACAACACACAGGTCTTCATTTAGTACTTAAGCGTATTTACAATTCCAGCATGAAGAGTACTGTCAGAGGCCTTGCCCAGATCCAGGTACACTGTATGAATGGCATAGCCGTTATCTACAGCTTCACTGAATTTCTCAAACAAGTTTGCGTAATTAAGTAGACATGATCTCTCTTTGGCAAAAAAAAAAAAAACATGTTACTGTGGTTCTAGAGCAGTAAAATAAGTTGTATTTGGGCTTAAAAAAACTAGATAAAGTGCATTCCATAGCTTTGCAAATTAGGTTTGTTATCTGATGTGGTTATAGTTCCCAGGATCTGAGTTGGGTTCCCCTTTATGGAATGACATGACGATAGTCATTTTCCATACCTCATTCACATACCCTCTAGGTGTGCAAAAATTGAGTGGTTTTAGGAGGGGTTCAGAAAGGGCATGTTTGGCACTATTGATTAAGCAACAAGGCATATAGTCACGGGCCACAGAGCTGGCATTTATAGCTTTTAGAAAGTGCAGTTAGGATATATTCCATAGTAATCTTGGATGAGGACGTGACTTTGGAATTTGCCAAACTTCATTGACTTTTTTTTTTCTGTGAAGTTGGCACTAAATTTATCTTTAAGTATATTACCAGTATTTTTAGAGTTGGAATGGTTAATACCATTATAAATTAATTCAGATCATTGCTGTGTGTTATTTCTTAAATCATCTGATGTAATTAAAATGAGGATTTTTTAAACATCTTTATTAAACATGGGTTTTTAAAAAGTCTTAATACATGTACAATAACAGAAAAGAACACAAATCATGCTATTTCCTTTGTTATTTTCATACAGCATACATTTTAACAAATGCATTCTCTCCATCATTACATCAACTGCTCGATTTGCCCATTTCCTTAAATTTTACTCCTCTTGAACACTATTCTACATGTATTGTTCCCACCAATTCCATTTAATTTTATGTAAATTGCTCCTTACCCTTTCTAAAATTACTACTTCCAGTTCTTTTATCTCATTTACAATATTTAGTACTTCATTTACAGTTGATTTTGATTTTGATTTCTATTTTCTAGTAATTCCTATAGTTATAACCATTTGCTCATCCAATATTTCTGACTGACAAAGTATTCTGTAGTGAATGTTTAAAATCTGCTACCACATTACATTCCCCCCCAAAAAAACATGTTCCCAATTATCTATCTCTTTCCCAACAGACTTTTACTGTTTGCTATCTACCTGTGGAATAATCCTCTGACATTTGCTTATGCAAACAGTTGCTAACAAAAATCTTAAGCCTTCTGGACTTTGTTGCATACTTGGGAGTCATACAGTTGTTTTCCAGTTGTTCCTTTGTATACTGCCTTTCTATTCATTCTTTCTAACCTCCTCTGATTGATTCCTGTTAGTATCATGCAATTTTCTGTAGCCCTACTTTTGTTTCAGACTTACCTAAAAACACTGCCAGAGCTGGTCTTTTATTTAACAATTCCACATCCCTTTCTTTTTGCATATACATTATTAATCCCTGGCAAGGAAGGTAGTCTGTAACCTGCAGTCCATATTTCTGTTTAGCCTTATCCCACTCTGTTTTTCTTCTCTAGTTATTTGCTCCCAAGACCTTGATTCCTTTGCTGTTTTTTCTAATAAATATTCTCCTTATGGACCTGCATACAAAATCCTACTCTCTCCTTACTCGTTGAACCCCACCTCCCACTGTTTCATCTTCCCTTTTCAGTTTGACTTGTAACTGTCTGCTTGTGTAATGTATATGAGTTTCAACTGTGTATTTCTAAAATGTTGTTTCAGGTCAGGTAATTCTAAACCACTGTGTTCTATTGGGAAAACAAACTTATCCCACTTAATTTGTGCCCTACTCACTTCTTTTTAGCTACCCATTTTGACCTTCCTTTTGATAACTTTCAGATTTTTGCTGATCTTTCTGATAGTGTTTTTAATGTTGGTAGACTTTAATTTAGTGTACAACTTAATTAACTTTTTAAATTCCTCTATCGCTCAATATTGGAGCTTCATTAACAATTAATATAAGTATTCCCCTTTTTATTTGTCCCATATATTCTAATGAATAACCATCCTGAAATCCTTTTTTAATCAAATTCAAATATTCAGTTATTTCCAGATGTATCTAATACATTTTGAATGTAGGTCACTACTGTGTGTGTGTGTGTGTGTTTGTGTCTATATACCTGTGAGGCCATTCACATTCAAAGATAATTTGGAAAGTGTTCTAATTATGATAAGAAGTAATTTCCACCTGTTTACATAACAGCTTGTTTTAAATGTCTAGTATCAGCTTTTGTGTTACATCTGTATAGTAATGTTTGGCAGGTCAGTCTTTTATACAGTTGTTTCTTGCCATATCCATTTGAACCTATGGTACATCTTACAAGACTTTTTGTTTTAATAAAAACTCTCGAACAAAAAAAAAAACAGCCCATGACCTATTGACTTCATAAAAACACACTAAAGTGTGTACATTTTCAAGTAATGAAGTTTAATCATCCTAATAGGAATAGTTGTCCCAGACTGACAGCTCAGTCACAGGCTTGAATTTACCTATAATGAAGGTTATCCATGCTAAGACACATGGTACATCCTGTGTTTCTACTTACACCAAATACTGTCTTTTTATCTTATCTTTAATCATGTCCTAGATTTAGAAAATAACATGCATGCATTTAGAAAACGTTATCTTTTTGCCACTGAAGTAAAACAGTATTATGTGCCTTTGTCAGCTTGTCTCAATATAAACATGAGAACTAGATACACAGTTGCCTTCATCTACAAGCTTCTCATATCCCACTGGGAACATTTATTGCTAAAGGAAAACTTTTATTACATTCAGTATTATTTTATTGATAATATTACACACATTTGTGACCTTAGTGAACTTTTATTTAAATATAAAGAACTAGTACCTTGGCTCACCGCCTTCCAGGGTTCTAAACTACATAAAACTCTCCTGATTATAAAGAAGTAATAAGAAGCAAACAAGACCAATAGGAGAGCACTGCAAATTAATCAGTTAAAACAGTAATTACTTCCTTAAAGTTACAACAAACATTCACTATTCAAAAATTCTTCATTGCCATTAGTAATTTGTTATTAAGACTGTCAGGGCAAAGAGTGCTATATGCAGAATATGCTATGCCTCTTTTCTCAAAAGAATCTCATATATATTAAAAAACAAATCTTGATTTTTCATAGTAATACATAATATAGAAATTAATAGCTCACTATCTCCATTATGTTCTAAAAAAAAGAACTGCAACAGGACCGGTTTTGGATGCAATCTTTATATCCTTATTATGTTCCTGAATGTGCTTATGTACATGTTTCTTAGCTTGACCTATATATTATTTGTTACAAAGGTACCTAAGGCCATACATTACAGCACCATGATAGCAATTCTTATTCCTAGGTGGTTTAAATTCAAATCCATTTATAACAAAAAATATTTTTTTTCAAAGTATTTGTAAACAGAAGCAACCCATACATTTAATTGATAAACTTCTTTCAGTTTTCATAAAAGTACTAACTGTACAATCACTGATCCAAGGATAATTTTGATACGAAATGTACAAATTTAAATTCCTAAATACTTTATATGATCTAAAAATTTACCAATATTATCTCAAAATATGAGCCACTCCCTCTATAAAGGGAGTATGCAGTGTAACAAAATAAATAGCCTTCTTTTTAAACTGACCCTACTCTTCCTGTTATATCTTCTGTTACGGTTTAGCACTTCACCCCTCAGTCATAGCTTTAACTTAGAAGTTTCCAACTGTTTCTCTGTATAATTCCTGCTCAGTAGCCTTTGTGGTACTTCACAGGCAACCCTCACGAATTCTTGTTCATCAGAGAATAATCCTTGCACACTTAAAAACTCACCATTAGGAAGCAAATCTATAAGGTGCTGAGGGTAAGAGCTAGTTGCCTGCAAAAAATTATTAGTAGTATTAGGCTTCCCATACAAAGAGAGGCTATTACCCCATCCTTAATGTAACTCTTAACATCTATATAACAAATAGATTGAGTTTGAATCTCAAAAGTAAAAGATAGACCAACATTATTACTACTTATCCTATCCACAAATTAAAAAAAATAGTCCTTAGGACCTTTCAAAATACAAAGTAAATCATCAGTATAACATTTACAAAATGCTACATAAGTAACACTAATAATCAATAGATCCATAACTGAACACCAGGTCCCTTCAGTCTGGAAAACCTCATATATCATTCCACTACATAAAGGTGGCCCATCAACTGAACTAAATAATTACAGACCAATTGCAGTACTGTCTCCACTATCAAAAATTCTTGAAAGAGTAGTTCACAAGCGGGTTACTGGCTACCTTCTTATTAACACTCTCCTAACTAATACCCAACATGAATTCAGACCATACCATAGTACAACCACGGCACTAATGTCTTTCACAAACACTGTTAACTTCCACAGGACTAATAACAACTATGTCTCTTCTATCTTCCTAGACCGGTCAAAAGCATTTGACATGGTATCTCACATTAACGTACTAAATACCCTCACTGACCTTCATTTCTCAGACTCCACACTTGCATGGTTCCAAGACTACCTCACAGGATGGCAACAGGCAGTCTCTTGGCAACAAATTCTATCACCCCTATTACCAGTCACTCTTGGAGTGCCTCAAGGTTCTATCCTAGGCCCACTTCTCTTCTCTATATTTACTAACATACTCCATCTATCAACCACCCATGCATCACTCATTCAATATGCAGACTCCACAGTGACCTGTTCTGCACCCTCTCTGTCAGATCTACAGATTCTAATTCAGAAAGTCTTTCATGACGTAGAAACCTGGTTCACAAATGCTAACCTAATCTTAAACCCTAAGGAAACCTAACTAATGGTATTCCTCCCTAATAAGACTTCTCCCCCCTCTAATACCTTCTTCATCTCCTCAATTAACAATACTATAATCACCCTATAATCATTATTAGTGTTACTTATGTAGCATTTTGTAAATGTTATACTGATGATTTACTTTGTATTTTGAAAGGTCCTAAGGACTATTTTTTTAATTACCACACACTAAACTGCTAGGAGTAAAAATCGACTGCAAACTTAAATTTGATATACATATCTCCCAAACAGTGAAAAAGGTACATAAAAAACTAGGTATGTTATACAGGAATAAACACTACTTTACCAAATATACCAAAATAGCTATTTCCCAAACACATTTGAGATCCACCTTATGCGCAGCCCCCATTCTCATTAATCTCAAGAAATCTGAACTACAAAAACTTGAGTCCTGCTATAATAAAATAGCAATATATGCCACGAATTCACCAACTAGACCATACCACTGCCTTTCACTCACTCAACCTAAGCACTCAAAAAGCATCTTACAGCCCAGCACTTGCTCAGACCTAATAGCAAGCACTAATATACCCTGACATTGATTGCCCAGCAGGGCAAGGCTCTTTATTCACCTCTCGCCAACCAAGCGACTAAGCAGCTCACCCTACTATTCAGGCATGACCAAAGGGCAACTTCAGGTGCACTCTCCAGTCCAGCTGGTGAATCTGGGTATTCTGAGGCAATGTTACAACTGCCTCATATGCAAAGACAACCCTCTCCTCTTATCACAAAACACTAACATATGCGAGAGATGCAAGTATACAGCCAAACTGGAAGGTAAGCTGTCTCCACCCAAGACTGGAACAGACAGTCAAGAGGAGAAGGTTAACACTTGCACCACACCTCCAGCTGCACACAGATCTACTAAAACAGCACTGGCAAAAAATAGACATAAATCCACAAAATCATACTCAGAGGCTCTAAAAAACCTGCAAAAGCATCAGAGACCTCCAAAGCAGACACCCAAACATTCTACACTTCCCGTCACAAACCAGACAACACATAAAACACAAAATCAGTGTGCCACACAATCACAGCCCTTAAGGTGAAATAACATACCTAACACACTAGTAATAGGTGATTCTGTAGTCAGGCACACTGATGTCCCACTCACTAGGCTGGACAAACAGAAGGTTACTGTTAGCTGCCTGTCGGGAGCCAGAATCCGCCACATAACACAAGCACTCAGGTCACTCCAGTGCAAGTACAAATATGACTGCTAGGAGTAGAAATCGACTGCAAACTTAAATTTGATATACACATCTCCCAAACAGTGAAAAGGTACATAAAAAAACTAGGTATGTTATACAGGAATAAACACTACTTTACCAAAGATACCAAAATAGCTATTTCCCAAACACATTTGAGATTCACCTTATTACACGCAGCCCACATTCTCATTAATCTCAAGAAATCTGAACTACTAAAACTTGAGTCCTGCTATAATAAAATAGCAAGATATGCCACGAATTCACCAACTAGATCATACCACTGCCTTTCACTCACTCAACTTAAGCACTCAAAAAGCATCTTACAGCCCAGCACTTGCTCAGACCTAATAGCAAGCACTAATATACCCTGACACTGATTGCCCAGCAGGGCAAGGCTCTTTATTCACCCCTCACCAACCAAGCGACTAAGCAGCTTACCCTACTATTCAGGCATGACCAAAGGGCAACTTCAGGTGCACTCTTTAGTCCAGCTGGTGAATCTGGGTATTCTGAGGCAATTTTACAACTGCCTCATATACACAGACATCCCTCTCCTCTTACCACAAAACACTAACATATGCGATAGATGCAATTATACAGCCAAACTGGAAGGTAAGCTGTCTACACCCAAGACTGGAACAGACAGTCAAGAGGAGAAGGTTAACACTTGCACCACACCTCCAGCTGCACACAGATCTACTAAAACAGCACTGGCAAAAAATAGACATAATTCCACAAAATCATACTCAGAGGCTCTAAATAAAAACCTGCAAAAGCATCAGAGACCTCCAAAGCAGACACCCAAACATTCTGCACTTCCCATCACAAACCAGACAACACATAAAACACAAAATCAGTGTGCCACACAATCACAGCCGTTAAGGGGAAATAACATACCTAACACACTAGTAATAGGTGACTCTATAGTCAGGCACACTGATGTCCCACTCACTAGGCTGGACAAGCAGAATATTACTGTTAGCTGCCTGTCGGGAGCCAGAATCTGCCACATAACACAAGCACTCAGATCACTCCAGTACAAGTACAAATATGACTCTGTCATTGTTCATGTTGGTGTGAATGACCTGAGACGTACCTCCCTGCACTACATGAAAAGAGGCATGGAAGAGCTCTCTGATCATGCAGCTCAGGCTGGTATGACCCTGACCCTGAGTAGCATCCTGCCCCCACCAAGAATGATACCTCAGTATAAAGAAAAAATTATCAAGTTCAACAATTGACAAAGCTTCTGGTGTCATTCAAAGGGGATCCAGTGTCTGTCAGCCTGGGACGGCATGCTCGACAAGCACGTTGCTTCGCAAGAGACGGCTTGCACCTGTCACCCCTAGGTTTTCAAATATGGCCAAGGCGCTTGCTGCCCTCATAGTGCCTTTTTAGGCAAACCCACCTCCATAAACAGCACAATTAACAAAAAACTGAGGGTTATGCTAGTCAACGCCAAGAGTTTAAATCTCAAAATGCATGCGCTCAAAGCACTCCTCAGTATGGAGAACATAGACATCTGTGCAGTAACTGAAACCTGGTTCAAGGCTCCAGAGAGCACCCCAGCATTACCAGGCCACAACTCATACCACACGTTCCTGCCACAGAACATGGACCGAAACACAAAAGGATGGGGTGTATCCATATTCATCAAGGATACCTACACCTCCAGGTTAGTGGTGCAGCATGATACCTCTGAGATCATCCATGTGGAACTAACATCGGGCAAATCTGCAATGCAAATTGTGGCCTGCTACAGATCACCCTCCATGACCCAGGACCACCACTCCACCTTTCTGGAAACACTGGAAAACATGAAGGTCCTACCGAACACCCTGATATTGGGCGATTTCAATTACCCTATCATTCACTGGGAAAGCTACTCGAATACAAATTCCCAGGCCCAGCGCTTCCTGGTATTCATCAACTCAAACGCCCTGGAACAGCTGGTAAACTCCCCTACCAGAGGTGAAAACATATTGGACCTAATCATCACCAACATGTGCAACAGGTGTTCCACACTAGAGGTCAACCCATCACTGGTTAGATCAGACCATAAACTAGTCACTCTGGATGTCCACACCCCCCCACCCCCCCAACTAAGGAAACAACAATAAAAATCTTTTCTAAACCAAACTTCAACTTACTTAAGACAGAGGTGGTAAGTTTCACAGCCCCCACGCTAAAGGATAACACTGCCCAACATGCAGAAACCTTTACAAATGCACTCTTTGAGCACCTACAAGGATGCATGGATCGTGCCATCCCTAGCAAAACCAAAACTCACTCCTCTAAGAGAAGGAAACCAGTTTGATGGACCTCTGCAATAAACAGGTTATACAATAGAAGGAGGAAACTAGTTCAGAAAAAAGCAAATCCCAAGAAGGAAAGACATCCCTGATCAGTATCAGTAAGAAACTAAGGTCCCTCATGAAAGGCTAACTTTGAAAGACAAATAGTCAAGGATTCAAAAGATAACCACAAAGCCTTCTTTAGCTATGTTAAGAATCTAAGTGGCAACTCGCAGATATGCACTGAACTAGTGCAAAATAGCACAAAATATACTGAACCTACTGATATTGCCAACATCCTGGCAGATAGATTCAACGCAAACGTTACCCCCCTCTCAACTTCAAAAGGGCCCACAACAATACCAGAAAGGTGTAGTGTCCCAAAAATCACAGCCCTTTCAAAAGCCAAAAACACAGCGTCAGTGGGACCAGATGGTGTCCCAGGCTGCGTCTTGCATGAACTACAGAACAAACTAACCCCCCCCCCCACCTAAACATGCTGTTCACCCTCAGCCTCTCCACAGGCTATGTGCCCATAGAATGGTGCACAGCAATGGTTATTCCTCTCCACAAAGGAGGGGCCACAACTGACCCTGGTAGCTATCGCCCCATAAGCCTGACTAGCCTGGTCTGCAAGGCTATGGAGCGCATAATCGTGGAACTCATTAACAAAGGCATTGGGAACCTCCAAACATTTGACCCGACCCAGTTCGGTTTTGTTAAGGGCAGATCATGCCTACTAAACCTGGTTGACTTCTTCAAGACAGTCACCAAGGCCATAGATGAGGGAAAGGTAGTTCACACAGCCTACCTTGACCTCGCCAAGGCTTTCGACACCATTCCCCACTCGGGTATTACAGAAAAACTCACCAGCCTGAACATAAACCCCTATGTCACGAGATGGGTTACCAACTGGCTTACAGACAGAACTCACATGGTAAGAATAGTGGACTCCAGGTCCGACTCTAAACCAGTCACAAGTGGTGTCCCGCAAGGCTCGGTCCTGGGACCCTGCTGTTCGGCATATACTTCTCAGAAGTACAGACAAACACAGGAGGACTATGGCTAACCAAGTTTGCCGATGACTGCAAACTGGGAGCCATAATTGACTCTCCGGCTGACACGGACATCCTCCAAAAGGGCCTTACTGAGATGGACACCTGGTGTCAAAGTCATGGCCTTAAGCTAAATGCCAAAAAATGCATAGTCATCCCATTTCAGAAAAACAAAACACCCACGAATTACCACATAGGTGACAGCCCCCTTAATACAGAAGAGGTAATAAGAGATCTGGGGACCTAGGTAGATAGTAATCTCTCCTTTGACAGTCATATTGCCAAAGTAGTTAGGAAATCCTTCTATGTGGCCCATCTAAGTACTAAAGGGTTTGCATCTAATAATAAAGAGGTTATAGTGCCTCTCTACTCGTCACTCATTAGACCCATCATAGAGTACAGTGCCCCATTTGGGATGTACCTCACAAGACATTTCCAACAGCTGGAAAGACCACAAAAGTACCTCACCAAGAGGATTACTGGCCTCAAACATATGTCCTATGTAGGCCGACTGAAAAAACTCTGGCTGTACTCAGTGACATATCGCTTACTCAGAGGTGATCTCTGCCTTACTTACAAAGCCATGTCCAACTCAGAATTGATGGACATGCTCCACCTAAAGAAATCCAAGTCACTGCGAGCCATGTGCTCTAGTGAGCTAAACCTTGCCACAACAATAAATAGAACATGCTGGAGGGATAGATTCCTGTCACAGAGACTCCCCATGCTTTGGAACAAAATTCCAAATGACACCAGGCAAAGCCCCTCACTAACACTCTTCAAGAGAAACCTTGACGAGTGGATGGGTAACAGAAAATACATCACTGGGATCACTTCATTGGCTCTGCTTGACAGAGGATCAGTTAATTAATCAATGGGGCGGCGAAAGCTGACACACTCTGGCTAGGCTTATAAATGACCTCGGGCAGATAGCCTAGTACCTACCTATGATCGTAAGCAACTCAACTGGTTACAATGCCCCCATCTCCTGCACTATACACAATTAACAATGGCCTAGAAACTCTGCTCAAATCCAGACAAAATACCATCCTTACAAACCCTTCTTCAACCCTATATTACCAATAGACCACTACACTCCTCCAGCAAACAACAAATAAAAACCTACTTATCCAAAAAACGAGCAAGGGATTCCCTATGTGCTAACTACATAGGTAAAATCTGGAATGAACTGCCAGTCAACAATACCTCCATAACATCCCTACCTCTATTCAAAACTAACCTAACACAACACTTCCTTACCCAAATCACTCTGCCCATGTTCCACCATCACTTGACAGAAAACATCTCACTCTCAACTGTCTCCTATACAAATATTCCTGACTAATTAAACTAAGTAAGTATAACAATAGCATCTTAATTTAACTGACCTTCCAATAACCTACTTTATTCATCATTGCCTAAATGCTGCTGACACACACTTTGGGATTTTACATATACTGCAACTTCTTCACTTTGTTACTATCTGTATCTTCTCATTCCTTCATAAAATTCTTCTAGTGTACTATTAGAGTGTATAATACTTGTGAGAATAACACACTATATCCCAATGTACTACAGTCTACTGTTATCTCATCCTTTACTGATGTATATAAGTCATATTTAAGTTATGCATTGCAACTACTGACAATTGTACTTTGATATGTCTTGCCTACATATTTGGATGTTATTCATATGTGTATGTATGTGTACTAACTGGCACTTTTCTCCCTGGGCCACCACTGAAAAAGGACATGTGTCCAGTCAGATTTTCCCAGTAAAGAAATGTAAAATAAATAAAAATAAATAACTAAACAAAAGTATCAAAATAAAAATCCTCATAAATTAACATTTTTTTCAAACCACCCCATAAATAGGTTTACATAACTAGGTGCAAAGATCTAAAGAAATACTCACAAAAACAAAACAATTAAGTAATACAAGCCTCAACTGATCCAAAATATCAGAAAGTGATTGTATTTCTTTTAAAAAGCATGAAACTGCTTTAAAGACCACATAATATTGAATAGAAAAATACCAGGAGGAAGCATCTAGAGTTGCAAAAAAAAAAAAAAAAGAATCTTTCCAGTTAACCGGCTTAATCATTTATAGTAAATGCTTGCTATCCCTCACATATGAAGGTAAACTAAATACATGAGGCTTTAAATCATATCTAAAACCATACCCACTCTTCTCCATTGCCCCCCAGCTTGTGATGCAGTCAGCCATCCTGGACGATCACTCATATCTTTATGAATCTTAGGAAGAGCATAAAAAAGGGGGTTATATGGGTTCACAATAATCAAACTATTCCCCATTCTATCAGAATGAACACCGTTCTGTACTATCATTAATTTTAGTAACAGTTTTAGATTGCATGTCATACAAAGGATTATTATTCAGTTCTAATATTCTTCATCATTATGAAAAATCTTAAAACACATTTTTTTTTTTATAAACGTTGTTTTGCATTATAACAATGTTGGGCCCTTGTCTGCAGGTTTTACAACTAAAGACCTATCCTTTTGTAAACTTTTTAATGAAAACCATTAATCCCCAGTCATATTATTCTTCATAAAATATTTAGAGCATTTGTCAATGTACATATTTATATCATGTTTTTCTAAATTATAAAACACCATACCTCTTCTGACTTTTAAAATTTACTTCCTTAATAATCTTACCTAAGTCAGTCTCATTTTCATCAGTCACTGGATTGCTGGAAGAAAAATAACGCTTCATTTTCAATTTTGTAGGCAATAAACAAATGTCCAAATCAGTTTCAGATTTAGACATGGATGCTGGAATAAATTTTAACCTCCTCTGTAACATTTTCTTAACACTCTCCAAAATACTGTCAACACCATGTATAACAATGTAGTGCCCCCATTACAGAATTTATACTAAACACACTTTTGCCTCATTGTTGGTACTTTTCTTTTTATAATAGTTGCTGCGATCAGTAGCATTTTCAGTGCTTGCAGTCTTTCCAAATTGTTCCATATTAAACACAACCCCATCATAAGCATTGTTAAGGCCCAAATTATGATCTTTTCTTGGAACAAACTGTTGCCCTGTCCCTCATGTAGACAGCAGGCAAACATCTCCATCTTGTTCTTCTCCCTTCTGTTCTCATCGTACCCCATGCCGATGTTCCCATCTCAAACAAGATTGTGCAGCAGTCCATTCCCATGGGAACCACAAGCCCTTTGTAAAGGTTCTGACATCTCTTTGAAGCTTCTGACATTTTAAAGATGTTAGTGTTTCCTGCAGTCCATGAATTTCACTAAATAGCTTCTCGATCTTATTGTCCAATTGCACAGTAGAACCGAAACAGGCTTAACATCCAACAAGCTCTTGATCTGAACACTGTGCAGTTCCACTTGCCTTTTATCTTACTCCAGCAGAATCTTGACAAACTCCTGGGAAAATTCAAAGCAGCTTGTTCCCATTGCTTCTTCAGATCCAACAAATCATTACCAAACAGAAACAAAGGTGCCATTGATATCTGCAAACCCAGGGGAGCGGTGCTGTGTAACAGATACTGTTGTAAGAGCACTGAATTGATGAAAAGCTCCACTACCTTCTCCATATTGTATTTTATATCCAATAAAATGTCAGTCACTGCCCACTGCTTATCTTTGTTACCCATCACATCCGGTAATGTTTGTGTTTCCCTCTCAAAGGCCAAATGTAACCACTGCTCACACTCTGAAACATACGAGTTCCACATTGCTCATAATGCAACCGGTCACAAATCCTAAAAATAAAAATGGAGTGAAAATACTAAGCACATAAAGCTTAAACCAACAGCCCTTCAGTTAAGCAAAAATCACAGTTTCATCCTTCATACACTGATCTTAAAGGTTACCAGATTTCACCATCCTAGCATAATATTGCACACACTGGTTACCTCAATAACCTTTTATTTAAAAACAAAGAACTAGACCCCCAGCTCACCACCTTCCAAGGTTCTACACTGCATAAAAAAATCTCCTGCTTATAAAGAAGTAAAAAGCAGCATACAAGACCAATTACAGAGCACTGTAAATGAATCAATTAAAACATGAATTATTCTTACAACGAACATTCAAGGATTCAATATTCAAAAACTTTCATAATAAACATTTCATTAATAATTCATTATTAAGACCATCAGGGATAAGAGTATTATATGAAAAATGTAACATGCCTGTTTTCTTCAAAGAATCTCAGATATATTAAAAACAGTTCTTGATCTTCATAGTAATACATAATAAAGAAAGTTAATAGCTCATTATCCCCATTATGTTTTAAAAAATTAACTGCAACAGGACTAGTTTTGGATGCATTCTTTATAGCCTTAATATGTTCCTAAATCCACTTGTATACAGGTGTCATAGTCTGATCTATATAATATTTGTTAAACGGCACCGGAGACCATACACTACAGCACTCCGACAACAATTCTTATTCCTAAGTGGTTGAAATTCATATCCATTTATAATGAAAACAATTTTTTTATCAAATTGTTTATAAACAGAACAACCCTTACATTCAATTGATAAACTTATTTCAGTTTTCATAAAAGTATTAACTGTACAGTCACCATTACTGGGAGAATTTTGGTAAGAAAGTTTCAAATTTAAATTGCTAAAGACTTCATCTGACCTAATAATACACCAATAGTGTCACAAAATGTGAGCCACTCCCTCTGTAAAGGGTGTATGCTGTTTCAATAAATGTGAGTTTCAAAGCCAGAGAAATTTATTGTTAATGCTAAGTCTGTTTTTATTCTGAGACTGTATTGTTTTGAATGGTGTTTGTGCTATAAAATTTGAAATATCCTCCTTTTTAAACTGATTCCTAGTCTAATTGCTTCCACTTAAAACTTGTTAGATCAAGCCAAGGGCCTTAATCCAGTCATTCCCTATGCAAAAGTAAGAAAATCCTTGCAGTTTTCACTTATATCATGATCTGTGTACTCCTGTGCTTTCTTTTCTTTTTACATTGCAGTGCCTACTTTTTTAAAAACTAAACAAGAAGAAAAAAAGATAGAAAGAAGGGGGAAAAGAGCACCTCTTTACTTTAGTATCTGCATAACACACAAAATAACTGAAAATTCTTTACTATATAACATGCAATATAACAGTCAGAGCCGGAACATGGTCAAATGGGGCCCTAGGCAGAGTAATGGATTGGGGGTGGGGGGCACAGCCATTCCAGTATCCCATTACTTGGCTACTTCTCCCCAGTTACCATAAACACTGTTCAGTCCTGTGGGTGTACGTGCCATTTTCTTCTTTACTTCTACAATGATTACAGATATTTTTCATTTATAACTTTTATTTTAAATTTTATAGCACAAACACCATTCAAAACAATACAGTCTCAGAATAAAAACAGACTTAGCATTAACAATAAATTTCTCTGGCCTTGAAACTCACATTTATTGAAACAGCATTAAACCCCACATTCAAAGCAAATGCATCTAGCCAGTGGCAGATTGTTAACCTTTGGGCTGTTTTCAAACCATAGACCTCTTGCACACATTTAGGACCATGCACACATGCATTTGTTTTCCTGATTGTATTAAATTATGTTCTTTGTATAATATAGCACCACTTGTTAGAGTGCGTTTTAAATTTGTAGTTTTGAACATTTTTCTATTAAGCAATAAAGAAAAACCTATGAACCAATATTGAAAACACTGCCCATTTCTGAACATATCAAACATAAAATGCCCCTCAAACTTCTGTCGTAACAGTCCACCAATATCAGTCAATATGCACATCCTTTGCATAAGTAAAAATCATCTGAATAATTCCACATTACAATGATCCATAACTAGTGAAGAGGTTGATACTAGCAACCAGTTTTATATTTTAGTGTTTCAGCTACAAATTCAGTCCCTGCTGCACTTGTGGAATAAATTGCATTTGTTATATTAAAAAAAATTGATAAGCTGTTAATACTGCATTAGTGAATGGATGGCAAATCAACAACAGGTTCATAGTTACAAGACATCTCATCCAAAGGAGGAAACAGTCAGGACTACAGCACCAAACCCCCACTGCATCCTTGAAGTACAACACAGTATCAGCAGTCCATCTATATGGTGTGGGAGTAGAACCAACAGACTTCTGCATCAAAAGCAAATGTGCTACCTGTTGTGCTACTAACATTGCTTTCAAATTCTGTAGCCCAAATAGTAATGACCATTTGTTAAACAAAACAGTTACACATCAAAAACAGACTTGGCATGAGCAGCAGTAAACTTCTCTTCCAGTGAAGCTCACAGTTCCTTGAAAATGTACTAAGGCTCATAGTTCCATGAAAAGATACTGAAGCTCATAATTCTTTGAAAATGTACTGAAACTAATCTTCTGGTAGCTGATTCAGAGAATTCAGGCTTTTGTCTCCTGTAACTAAGGTACAGGGTTTGAGCTTGAGCCTAGTTAAATTAACTGACCTGTCACCCCCTAACTCGAGCATTTTACAGACACCCCCTAACTCGAGCATTTTGCACACACACACACACACACACACACACACACACACACACACACACACACACACACACACGCTCACACTCTTTGCATCTCCTACAGCATAAAGTTTGTCCGCCTGGAAAAAAATCCATGCTGCTAGTTTAAAAAAAATACGTGTTCCACTCCAGTTTAAATGTGTGTGTGTCATACTAAAGATGCATGCACAGACGCTACTAAGGATACACTCTGCAAGGTTCCTTAAAGAAGAACTGTAACACACACAAAGTGCATTCTTAAAGAAGAAATGTAAGCCTCCCTATCAGTAGGCCCCCTTCCCTGGCTAGTGGGCCCCCGAAGTCAGCAGGCCCTAGACTGCGTTGGTTGCCTAGTGCGGGATATGGCTCTGATAACAGTCATGTTTTATAAAAAAAAACTGTTAAAAGCAAAAAAATGTTTTACTTATGGTTACCTCTTTCCTTAATGTTCTTTCAAACATTAATGACATGATGTTGGGCATATAAGTTTGAGTCCCCTACAAGTTTAACAAAGCCAGAAAAGTCCAGTATTTCCAGATTTTCTTGTTCAGCCATATTTCACAAATGTGGTCGATGTTTTGCAGTCCCACATTTATTAATTTCTCCAAATGCTGATTTTCTTCCTGTTGATTTCCATCTCCCAACTTTAGTCCCTGGTTCATTTCCAATATACTCCTTTCTCTTCCAGTCAACTGCTGTGCTTTTCTCTGTCTCTCAGGCATTTTTCTTTGGAACATTGCAAAGAGTTTCACTGGCATAATCTCTCTATGAGCTTTATTATCACAAGGGTAAGAAAGAGAAGTCATCTGCTGTTTTATAACTCATTTTTTGTTGGGCAAACTTTTGTATTTCCTCCCTAGCATGTTCTGCACCAAAAATTACTTTGAACCTCAAGGAAGACAATTTTCTGAAGGTAGTTGGATATAGCAGCATTATTTTCATGCCTGCCTCTTGACATTCCCTGATGGATGGAATAAATTTACTCCTCTTATGTCTGGTGTACAGTGAGTAGTCATTTTCCAAAAAAACTCTACTTTTTCCAACTTTTAGACTTTGTTCTTCTGCTACAGTTTTGTCAGAATAAAGTCTTTCTGCTGGTAGGATTGCATCTTTACTATTAGAGGTCTTAGCTGCTTTCTCATGGCCAGATATGGAGCATACACATGATGAGTCCTTTCAATTAACATCTGCTGCTGTGGTGTACCAGTTCAGTTCCATATTTGTGCTTTCTTAAAATTAATACAGTCTGTTCCTGGCAGCTTCTCTGGTACAGCAGAAAATCTCAGCTTTTCCCTAAGTGCCCTGTCCTCTAATTCAACCAATATTGAAACATCTCTTCTTGAGCATTCTTGTACTCAGCCAGACTTTTCATAATTTCGACCTCTGATTTTAGCAGTTTCGTCAATTCATCTGAATGTCTGTTTAAAGCTTTTTCCATTTTTTCCAGTGATTTGTTATTTGAGATTATATACCCTTTCAGTGTTTTGTTTATTTTAATCGGCTCTGAGAACATATGACTATTTCCCACTAGATTACTAGAAGTCATGTCTTGCACCAAAGCTGGAGCTTGAACTGATTTTTCTAGAACAGCTGTGGGATTCTTCCCAGTCACTGTTTTCTCCACACCTTTTGTTCTCTAACTTTCTTCTTTGCTGGTATTAAGGCAGTGCACTTACTAGCCACTAGCTGAAGTTAAGCTGATATTCAGTTTACAGCCATCTTGGAAGTTGTTTAGAAAATATTGTTGATTTACAAAGAGATTGTTGAATAGTATATATTATATTGAACAAAACTGTATATCACCAACCATATTTTATTATTTATAATTCTCACTGAAGACTGAGTAACTTTCATTTTCTTACAATTAAATAAAATGCATTTGAACGTTTTCCATTTAGCTTCACAGTCATCATCCCATCAATGTACTACTACTTTACTGGAACCCACTTGTGCATCATTTTCTAAATCTTGCAGTTTTTACTCCATGATCTTATATAATGACTGTATTGCTAATCTTAGTCTTCTGGGATGCAACAAAAATCCAAAAAATATCTGGTCAAATTTATTGAATTATGTTTTATTTATTAAAATGGCCATTGTTTGGATTATTTATTAAATCTTAGAAAGTAATATCATTTTTTGTAAGAAGTCCTTTAAAAGTATACATTTATTTATTATTTTTTTTCTATCATTAGGAATAAATCTTCTTGTATTTTATCATAGTTTCCAGTCTGTATTTCTTCCCACTTCTTAGTTAATGTAATTCCAAGATATTTTATCTCATTACACATAACACAAGCACTCAGGTCACTCCAAAGCAGGTACAAATATGACTCAGTCATTGTCCATGCTGGTGTGAATGACCTGAGACGTACCTCCCTGGACTACATGAAAAGAGACATAGAGGATCTCTCTGATTATGTAGTCCAGACCGGTATGACCCTGACCTTAAGCAGCATCCTACCCTCACCAAGAATGATGCCACAGTACAAAGACAAAATGATCAATTTTAACAATTGGCTTAAGTATTAGTGTCATTCTAAGGGGATCCAATGTCTGTCTGCTTGGGATGACATGCTCGACAAGCCACGCTGCTTCGCAAGGGACGGCTTGCACCTGTCACCCCTGGGCTTTCGGATATTGGCAAAGGCTCTTGCCACCCCCATAGTGCCTTTTTTAGGCAAGGCTCAAAAGACAAACCCACCTCCCTAAAAAACACAAGTAGAAAGAAACTAAGGGTAATGCTGCTCAACGCCAGAAGTCTATACCTCAAGATGCACGCTCTCGAAGCCCTCTTCAGTATGGAGAACATCGATGTCTGTGCAGTGACAGAAACCTGGTTCAAGGCTCCCGAGAGCACCCCAACACTACCAGGTTATACCTCATATCAAGCTTTTCGGCCCCAGAACTTGGACCAAACCACAAAAGGAGGGGGAGTATCCATATTCATCAGGATACCCACACCTCCAGGTTAGTGATAATGCACGAAGCATCGGAGACCATCCATGTGCAACTAGCAGTAGGCAAAACTGCCCTCCAATTTGTAGCATGCTACAGACCACCCTCTCAAACTCAGGAACCCCACTCGGCCTTCCTAAAGACACTGGAGAATATGAAGGTCTCTCCAAACACCATCATATTGGGGGACTTCAACTACCCAAACATAGACTGGGAGCATTACTCAAGCCCCAACACCCTAGCCCAAAGGTTCCTAGAATTCATAAACTCAAATGCTATGGAACAACTAGTCACCTCTCCCACAAGAGGGGAAAACATATTAGACCTGATCATCACAAACATGGGGACACAATGTTCCATACCAGAAGTATACCCCTCATTGGTAAGATAGGACCATAAATTAATCTCCCTGGAAATCCACATCCCGCCCCCACCCCCAGCACAGAAGACCACAGTGAAGAACTTCTCAAAAGCTGACTTCACACTTCTTAAGACTGAAGTGGAATCCTTCAAAGCCCCCGGGCCAGTGGAAACCACAGCCCACTCTGCTGAATCCTTTATAAACACTTTCTATGGACACCTACAGGAATGCATGGATCATGCAATCCCAAATAAAACCAAGACCCATTCCCCCAAAGGCAGGCAACCTGTCTGGTGGACGCCAGCCATTAATAAGCTATACAACAGAAGGAGAAAGCTACTACATGATAGAGCAAAATCCCTAAAAGGGAAGGCATCTCTGATCAGTACTAGCAAAAAACTAAGAACACTCATAAAAATCATCCAAGGCCAACTTTGGGAGAAAAATTGCACAAGACACTAAAGATAATCACAAGGCTTTCTTTAGTTATGTTAGAAACCTGGGTGGAAACTCCCAGATATGCTCAGAGTGCGTCCAAAATGACAAAAAATACACTGAACCCACAGACATTGCCAACATACTAGCAGACAGGTTCAGTGCAAATCCCCCCCCCCCCCAAAGGACAAATCTCTATCCCAGCAGAGTGTTGCCTCCGTGACATCTCAGATGCCCAGGTGAGAGCCGCCCTCTCCAAAGCTAAAAACACTGCATCAATGGGACCAGACGGTGTCCCGGGTTGCGTACTACATGAACTCCAAGAAGAGCTAAACCCACACATAAGGCTGCTGTTTAATCTCAGCCTTACTACAGGATATGTACCCAAGGAATGGCATACAGCAACAGTGGTCCCACTCCACAAAGGAGGTACTTCTACGGACCCTGGAAACTACCGCCTCATAAGCTTGACGAGCCTGGTCTGCAAAGCTATGGAGAGGATCATTATGGAACTCATAAACAAAGAAATTGGATCCTACCCAATTCGGCTTTGTTAAGGGCAGATCCTGCCTCTTGAACCTGGTCGACTTCTTTGAAACAGTCACCAAGGCCATTGATGAGGGTAAGGTAGTTCACACAGCCTACCTTGACCTTGCAAAAGCCTTCGACACAATACCCCACTCGGGCATCATAGACAAGCTCTCCAGCTTAAATATAAACCCCTATGTCATAACATGGGTTGCAAACTGGCTCAAGGACAGAACCCACAAGGTCAGAATTGCTGGAGCCATGTCAGACTCTAAACCAGTCACAAGTGGCGTCCCACAGGGCTCGGTCCTGGGACCTCTCTTGTTCGGTATTTATTTTTCTGAGGTACAGGCTAACGGAGGATTGTGGCTGACCAAGTTCGCAGATGACTGCAAACTGGGCACCATAATTGATTCTCCAGCAGACACAAGCATCCTTCAAAAGGGTCTCATAGAAACGGAAAACTGGTGCCAGAGCCATGGCCTTAAACTTAACGCCAAAAAGTGTATAGTCATACCCTTTGGGAAAAACAAAGTGCCCACAAATTACCACATAGGTGGTAATCCATTAAGTACGGAAGAAGTAATTAGGGACCTAGGGACCCAAGTTGACAGTAACCTCTCGTTCAACACTCACATTGCCAAAGTGGTTAGAAAGACCTTCTATATTGGCCACCTTATCATGAAGGGATTCACATGTAGATCGGGAGAGGTCATTGTGCCCCTTTACTCTTCCCTTATCAGGCCCATAATTGAGTACAATGCCCCATTTGTGATGTACCTTACCCGACACCTGCAGCAATTGGAAAGACCCCAAAAGTACCTCACCAAGAGGATCAAGGGACTCAAACATATGTCGTATGCTGCCCGGCTAAAGAAACTCCAGCTCTACTCAAGTAGCATACCGCCTACTCAGAGGCGATCTATGCCTGACGTACAAGGCCATGTCCAACCTGGAATTAATGGACATGCTCCACCTCAGAAAATCCAAATCCACCAGAGCTACGTGAGTGAGAGATTTGAACCTCAGCACAGAAATAAATAGGACATGCTGGAGGGACAGATTCATAACCAAGAGGCTCCCTTCACTCTGGAATAAAATCCCAGTCCATGTTAGGCAGAGCCCCTCACTGACTCTCTTCAAGAGAAATCTTGACGAGTGGATGGGAGATCGTAGGTTTACCCCAGGGGTCACTTCTGTGTCACTGCTAGACAGAGGTACAGTAAACTAAACCTTAAAATGGGCACAGTATACTCATTCCAAGGGGTGGCAAAAGCCAAACACACTCTGGCTAGGCTTATAAATGCCCTAGGGCAGATAGCCTAGTATGAACCTATGAACCTATTAGTCTCCTGTCCCAAATCAATATTTAATAACTGAGTGGGATTTATGTTTTTATTTAGAAACAAACTTTGTGTTTTATCCTTGTTAAAGTGTTAACCAGAAATATTTACAAAGTCATGGATTGTTGCACACGTTTCTTTTATTGAGGCATTAATCTCAGTTGTAGTCAATGTTATGTCATTTGCAAATAACATTGTTTTAGAGTTATACTTTTCTTCCAAATTTTGTCTTTTTGCTAGAGCTAAAGTTTCTGTAAGCCAGTGCAATTAAAGTGGGGGGAAGGGGGCTTCCTTGCTCCATTCATCTTTTTATTTCTAAAAATTCAGATAAAAAAGCTCCTAGTTTTACATATGCTTTACTGTTATAATGTACGCTTAACAGATAAATTCTTGCAGTATATAATAAAGGGTCAACATTTTAAACAAGTAATTCCACTTACTTCTGTCCAAAACATTTTCCACATCAAGGCTATTAAAACCAGTTTCTTTTTTTATTTATAGTCTCTATGTTTATTAATGTTAAAATTCTTTTAATATTATATTGAGTCTATATTTTATTTAGATAACCAGATTGATCATTTTTATTGCATCTGAGGTAAAATTTTTCATCTGTCAGCTAAAATTGTCATAAAGATTTTGCAGTCTGCATTTAATATTTTTGGGCTATAAATTGAGCAGTTTTGGAGATCTTTATTCTTTTCTGGAATTGGAGTAGACAAAGAATATTTCCAAAATGCTGGTGGTGGTGGTTTTGATTGAATATCTATAAGAACAATATGAAAGAAAAGTATTACATTAACAGGTAAACATTTGTAAAGCTCTGGTATTATACCATCTAAACATGGAAACTTGTTATTCTTAAGTTCTTTTGTTTTGTTAAGAATTTTATTTATTTTAACATTTTGACAAACTTATTTTTGTTTAGTATTAGTAGACATCACATAAGAAGTACTTCTTAATCTTTCAAGGGGTGGTTCTAGTTTACATGATAATATATTTTGCCATTCTTTATTTGGATTTTTTATTTGTTCAAATGGGATGTTATTCCTTTTTTTATTTTTATTTTTTGTAATTTATTTCAAATGTCTAACAGTCCATTTCCCCATTGCTTAACTTTCTTTTTACACTAATGCATCACTTTCCCAAATAGATAGTATTTTAAAATATCCCACATGAGTAATTTACTTATATTCTCTTTATTGTCAGTTTTTATAAATATTTATATTTCATTGCAAAATTATTTTTAAATTATTCTTCTCTAATGAAACATACTGTGTGAAGGGTTTTCTGCTTAGTCCTAGTCTTTGGGTTAGCAAGTTGGGGAGCTTTGGTTTAAAAAGAACACCGAGGGATGAAGCAGAATTAAAATTAAAATTGATCAACTTGCTGCTCCTCGAGGAGAAAAACTAGTGTTGTGCTTAGTTTTCTCCCTCTCGTGGTCTTAGGATGCTTCTTCAGTCCTAGTTAGTTCCACTGGGTAGAAGAGTTGTCTTCATTTCCTGTAATAAATCCAAATACTCAGTTCTTGTAATAAAGATAGACACTCCTTTCTTTTATAAGGGTTCCTTTATTTGACAGATGAACAAATTCAGGTTTAAAGTTTAAAAGGGTAGCCAGAAACTCATTGTCATCACAGTTGAGTCTTGACAGCCTCTTCCCTTGTTCTTTCATTAAATTATGATATATATGATTACTACTACTCCTAGAGAATAAACTGCTCGAATGAGGGCTCTCTGAGAGCTAAACTCCAGAGTCTGGGTGTTCCACTTAGATACTCTTCAGATATAAGTTTGATTTGTAATATTTTTAAAAAGAACTGATCCATACTAACTGTAGATGATACGTTACAAGACGTAGTTGGCTTGAAACTGAGATTCTGTTTTAAAAATAAAAAAATCCTTGAAGCAGATGCTGTGTTACAAGGACCATGGTAATAGGAATGTTATTGTACAGCCAACAGCCAAATCAACATATTGGTACTTTTGCCTGCAGAGCCTGCGTTATTTGTTTGTATGTGGGCAGTAGTAATTTATTTATACATCCAGATACAGGCAGAGAATTTAGGTTTAATTTATGTGTAGATTTTTCTAGTCACAATTTGGTATCCTTAGCTGTTTGTAAAACTTGTATGTCATTTTTTTGTAGGAAAATGAACCGCTCTTTTAGAGAGCGGAATCGTGAACACATTTATGATATTAGGAGATCAGATTATATAAATGCTCTTGCTAAGCATATCAAAGAGCGAGGTGCAATACATTAATTTTCTATTTTGGTTGTACAACTGTTAACTGAGAGTATGAGATTGGGGCATTTTATTAATTGCACTGAACTGTCCGAGTTGCACTGGATTGTTTCATTGCAAGCAAATAAGGGACATGGACTTAATGACGCAGTTTCTTTAAAACCGTATCTTAAAACACATGCACTTTTTTAAATAATGTTATTAGCTATTTTGTATCAGCTGCCAGATATTTAAATGTGTTTTTATGTTGGATTTTATGTGATCTGAAGAAGCAGTGTCGGTAAGACATGAAAGGGCTAATCATTGTTTAATAAATTATGTATGTACTTTTACAGTGTCGTGGTTCCCTCTATTTTGTTTTACTACTACTGTCCTTGTGTATTAGAGGATACCTTAACCGTTCTGCTGCTCCTTTTTTCTTGGAATTGCTTTTTGCTTTGCTTATACAGAGATTGGGGCATGACTAAAGGGCTAACAATATTGAACTGGTCTATGAAACAAACAGGCTCGTCTCCCTGGGTTCACATAGAAGGAACGAATGTATGACAAAGGTTCTTGCTGTAGAATTTAATACATTACTTTCTTGCAATATTGACATGGGTAAGCAAGTGTTAAGGCTAGTAAATAAATAACATTAAGAATTTACCTTATTTTCCTTTAGTCAGGAATAACACTTCAGGATGTGCAAACAGAAACTTTATTTTTACAGTGCTGGGAGACTGTCTTCATAAAAATGTGTAAACCAGTCTTAATGAACAAAGGAAACTCCATCTTTTATACGTTTGCTTATCAAATCAACCATGGAAGGTTTTGACATTGTAGTACCTTTGACAAATTAATGACTTTACAAATGTTTTCATTTCTTGTGATTTTCACCTTGGAATTCAGGTGAACACCTTCTTTTACATGACACACCTGCTCTAAGGATCTTGTTAAGTGACACTGGACATTTCATTTATAAGAAAACTTTCCCTAACAGCTCACTCCTAGCCTGGAGAAGTCAGACTAGCAAATTTCTTTTACACTAGTAACATGCCTCTGTTTCTTCAACACTTACCTTTCTTTGTTACACATTAAAAGAATGCAGCTGAAACACAGCATTAACTTCAGCTTATGAAACTGTATTTTTCCACAGTCCTGCATAAAAATTATATTTGTTTCTAACAATCACATTATAGAATCATTAATGAAACTGAAATTAATATACATTTTAATAAGACTGATCTTATCCCATGACAGTTTTGTCCCATAACACAAGCTAACCATATTGGACTTGATACGGAATCATTATGTTTAGTTTTGAGAGAACTTGAAATTAATCAGCTCAAATATAAACCCCTTCAGTGGCGACACCTGCATTTTGAAGCCTGTCTGCATTATAAAGTAATACCTCAGTGGTTAAGAATTATCATGATGCCAACTTATGGTAATTTATCCCCAAGCTACTCAAGTAAATGGCAAAAACTGAATCTTGACCTGAATTTGAATTAGATTAAACTTTTAATAGACTTTTTAAGCCAGTAGAGGATTCACTGAATAATTATATATATCAGTCAGCTTCACTGGCAATGCCTGTATTTTGAAGCCTGTCTGCATCATAAAGTAATACGTCAGAGTTTAAGAATTTTCATGATGCCAACTTATTTTAATTTATACCCCAAGCTACTCAGTAAATGACAAAAAAACTGAATCTTGACCGGAGTTTGAATTACATTAAACTTTTAATAGACATTTTTATGCCAATGGAGGATTCATTGAATAATAATGATATATATATCAGCTGCAGCAGAAACATCAAGATAATTTTCCTTCTGATGTTAGTTATACTGTGTTGGATGATGTTGCCAGTAATGTATCTTTTTATGAGCAAGACTTATGCTGCATAAAAAGAAAAAGCTAAGCTATGATTTGTTGGATTTTGGTTCTGAGAACATGTTCTCCTGCACATTGTTCCAGCTGCTGCTCCTAGAGCTATACAAGGCAATTCTGTGGACCCAGATATGGCAAAAAAACAAGGTGGCTTCTATAGCTGATGTTAGTGCCCCTGTTGGTACTCTACACACTACCACTGTCCCAGTTGAAATAGTCAATGATAATGCTGTTCAACTGGGTACAGATGCTTATAGGAAAGTACCACCACCTCCTGTACTGAATGACCAGTCAGTTTTTCCATCACTGCCTCTACCAATCAGAGATACTTCTGCAGTGAAGCAGTCACAGTGTTGTAGGAGGAAACGGTGGAAACCATCAGCCGATAAGTTTGTGTATCCCACAGTTAAGAAGATGTGGGACCAGGAAAAACACTCTTTAGTATGGCATATCTCAATTGAGATGACTGCACAACAAATATTTCTTTTTAGAGAAAGTTCTTCATTTGTAAGGAATGTGATGCTCAGATTAATGTTTCATGGGTATACTGAAATGAGTTATTTCAGAAAGCCTAGTGTATTTGTATCTTCACTTCATCCTCTTCTGGATGCTTTTTCTAAGGTCTTTGAAAAAGACCTCTTACAAGCTCTGAACAGTAATACTAAGAGATTCTGTAACCTGTCACATGATGAGGTTCTAGCCATAAAACAGTTGCAAGAGCCTAATGACATAGTCATTCATCCGGCCAATAAGGGAGGGGCCATTGTTATATTAGATACAAACATTTATTTGAATAGCATGGATGATCTTTTTGTCTGATACTACCACTTACTGCACCATTAATTGCACAGATGTTAATATGATTAAGAGGGTGTATGATGATCTATATAACTGCCTTAAGACTGGGTATATAAGTAAGGAATTATTTGACTTATATCTAATACAGCATCCTTTAGTACCTAGAATCTATGGACTACACAAGATCCATAAAAACCCTACATCACTACTCATGAGATTTATTGTCTCTGGGAGAGGGTGGTACTCATGAGACCTATTGTCTCTGGGAGATGGTGGTTGACTGTGTCAGCATCCATGTACATTGAGAAAATGTTGAAACCGTCCGGAAAAATGTTCATACAATTTTATGTGACACTAAGCATTTATTACAGTCATTTTCAAAACTGTTAAATCTACATCTTTAGTTGAAAGTACAATTATGGTAATGCTAGATGTAGCTTCCCGTTTTATGGTCATACCCAGTGATGTGGGTATAGAGTTTGTTAGCTGATACCTTGTTGATCACAGTAAATACTCAAATGGACAGATAAATTTGATCTGTATGCCCATAGAGATAGTACTGAAGAACAATGTCTTTGTTTTTGGAGACAAATACTACTGGCAGAAATTGGGCATAGCTATGGGTGCATCTTCTGCCAGTAGCTACACCAATATAGTCATGGCACAGGGGGAAACCTCACTGGTCTTGAAAGAGAACCCCTTCTCAGACTATATTGGATATTATAAATGTTTTGTTGATGATATTTTTCTTTTATGGCTTGGCCCCTCACATAAGTTGACTCTGTTTATGGAATATTTAAACTCTTTTACCTCATTCTTACATTTTACTTTGAAGGCATCTAGACAAGACATAGATTCCCTAGATGTATGTATATACAAGACTTTGGATGGTAGACTTTAATCCAGGAGTTCAGGAAATCATGTAGAAGGAATAATATTCTACACAGAAAGAGTATGCACCCTAATCATATATATCATAATTTAATGAAAGAAAAATGGATGAGGCTGTCAAGACTCAACTGTGATGACACCAAGTTTCAGGCTGCTCTTTTAAACTTTAAATCTGAATTGTTATGAAGTGGCTATTCCACATATGAGGTGGATTAACATTTAGCACCTGGTAATTTTGATAGGAATGGCAGGACTAAACTGCACTAGTCCTGCAGAATAAACTGCTCTAATGTGGGCTCTTTGAGAGCTAGACCTCAGGGTCTGGGTGTTCTGCTTACATATTCTTCTAATAAAGTTTGATTTGTAATATTTAAAATAACTGGTCCATATTTACTGCAGATGATAAGATACAAGACATAGTTGACTCAAGACTGAGATTCTGTTTTAAAAATAAAAAATCCTAGAAGCGGATGCTCTGTGACAAGGACCATGGTAATAGGAATGTTACTGTACAGCAAAATCAACTTATTGGTACTTTTACTTGCAGATCCTGCAATTGCTTGCTTGTATTTAGCCAATAGTAATTTATTTATACATCCAGATATAGGCAGAGAATTTAGGTTTAATTTATATGCAGACTGTTCTAGCTGCAATTTGGTGTACTTAGCTGTTTGTAAAACTTTTATGTCATTTTATATAGAAAAAGTTAAGAGAGAAGATTTGTGAACACATTTACGTTATTACGAGATCACATGGTAGAAATGCTCTAGCTAAGCATACCAAAGAGCTTGGTGCAATACATTCATTTTCTTTTTTGGTTATACAACTGTTAACTGAAAGTATGAGATTGGGGGATTTACTTAATTCCACTTAACTGCCAGAGCTACAGTGGATTGTTTCATTGCAAGCAGATAAGGGACATAGACTTAATGAAGTAGTTTCTTTAAAACCGTATCTTAAAGCACATGTACTTTTTAAATAATTTTATTGGTTACTTGATATCAGTTACCAGATATTTAAATCTGTATTTTTATGTTGGATTTTACATGATCCGAAGAAGCATCAGTAAGATGTGAAAGCACTAATCATTGTTTAGTAAATCATCTGTGCACTTATACCATGTCATGGTTCCCTCTATTTGTTTTACTATTACTGTCCTTGTGTATTAGAGAATATTTTAACTGTTCTCTGGCAGCTCTTTCTTGGATTTACGTTTTACTTTTTAACTCTTTATGGGTAAGGAAATATGTTTTTAAGGTGTAATTTGCATACACCCCATGTGTCCCAACTACAGAAGGTTGAAGGTATTACACAATGAAGACTATTGCTTGGCTGAGTCTTTCTTGCAGTTTTTATTAAACCCAGTGGATGTTCATCATTGATCACTGCTGCAGCAGACTTAACAATATGGGTTATATCCTGCTAAGGATGCAATAGCTGACCAGCTTCCAAAACCTTCAGGGAACTTTCCATGAGCCCAAACCATTAGTCAGCTTGAGATGACCTGACCAAAAGTCAGGTTTTGGCATGAAGCCCTTCTGAGCTTTCCTGCTTCTGAAGAGAACACTTCTGAGGCTTTTGAGGACCAATGTCTGGCTAACGTTGTTTTGTTGCTAGGCAGATAAGCTCCCTTTGGAGAAAAAACGTATTACTGTACTTTTTCTGTGAAACTTAAATATTTATGCTATGAAAAAATATTTTACTGACGTCATGTGACTTTTATTCACTTTTAAATTAGAGCTTTACTTCCTTACTTTTGTGGTAAAAAAGTTGTTAAAACTTAATTTAACCTACTTTCTGTGGAGAAGCTAGTGTTATTTTAGTGTTGGGGAGATGGAGTAAGTGTTTAAAGTGCTTTTTGCTGTATTTTAATGTGGAAAAAGTTAATTTTTACTATTTTTTACTGACTATTGATGCAATGCATTCCTGGAAATCAGGTACATTTTTTTGTTTTAACCATAGGACAACCTACTAGTTCCTCGGTTCTACTTTCTTCCAGACACAAAAATAAAAAGATTGTTAAGCAGCCTTTGCTACCACAACAGGCTGCTAAAATACATCAGCCATAGATGGACAACCCTGCTGTTGCCAAAGTTGTTTCCTTGGACCACTTATCTTTATCTTTGGGTCCCACTGGTGTAGTTCCTACAGCCACCGTGGACCAGGGGTTATACATAGGCCAGGTTTACCTTAAGCCAAGTTATCCACCTCTTTGTCTCCCTTCCAGAACCTAAAAATGTGGCAGAAAGGATACTTCAAATTTTGGATGCCCAGAGACAACTCAGGTCCTATCTTGAAAAAACAAAATCTTTCAGAATTTTTGATCAGTTAATTTTTTATGAAGGTAAGAAAAAGGACAATCTGTGCCAAAACAGACTATTTCAAAATGGTTGTCTCATGATATTACTGCTTGCTATTCCCACCAGAATGAAACTATTCCAGGCAGGGTCAAAGCTTGCTCTTCCAGTACCTTGGCTTCATTTCTAGCGTTATGAAAAGGTTTGATTGCTAGAAATATTCTAGCAGCAGCAACTTAATCCTGTGTGCACACTTCTACAAAGCACTATAAAATAGACTCCTTCTCCAGGTTTAGGACCATTCTTCAGGTACTCCTAGAACCTCTTTCTTCCTCTTCTCAGTGAAGTTTAAGGTGTGATATTCTGCCCATGTAGCTAAGGATACAGCAGCAGTGATCAAATGAAGAACATAGTACAGCAGTGTAAATAAACTTACCATAACAGTATGTGTTTGAATGATCACTGCTGGAGAAGTTGCTTCTTCCCTCCATCCCCCTTATTTATTGCACATTTTTATGCCAGGGTGTAGACTTTCTATTGTTATATTCCTAGCATTGTTCTGTCAGGGATTTAGTCTTCCTCTCTGTGTTGGCAAGAAAGCATTGGAGGGGCTTCGCACCCAAACCTGACTTTTAGTCATCTCAGCTTGAGCTAACAGTTTGGGCATGTGGGAAGTGCCCTGACATTTCTGAAGCTGGCAAGCTGTTGCAGGATGCAACTTGTATAGCTAAGGCTACTGCAGCAGTGATCATTCTGTCATCAACTGTTATGGCAGGTTTACTTACACAGCTGTACTTTTTGTGCCTTTTAGATGAAGATGTTATTCTTGGTTCCTTCATTGCACTTGGCTCTGTTTTACCAAATATGCAGTTACAGTCATGTCCTATAATAATACTGCATTTCATGTGTCAAGAATCATCTCCAGATGTTTTTTTTTTTTTTTGGCCATTTTAGCTCCCATTCCAGGGAAACAGCATAAATTAAGTAGCATCCACATTCTGTTATTCTATTGTGGAATTACTACTGTGAACATACCATCTTGTTCTTTATTTAATGACGTTTGACATTATTGTTCCTTTCTTCCTTAGTATTGAGACTCCCCTTCTTTGTTTTTATAGTTAAACTGAGCCTAAGTTTCATACTGGGAGTGTGTCTGTTCGAATGGCTGAAATCTCGAAATGCATTTGGTTGAGAACATATGCTTGAAATGTCAGAAGCTCGACCTTCTGAATGGGGATCGGCATACAGTGGAGAATGGGAGATTTCCCTTTCTGCGCTGTAGTGCGATCTCGGAGTTGGAGTAAATAAGTAGCAGGGGGTGCAGGGGGGCTTGCTCCCTTGCAGAAACATTGTTTTATGTTTCGTTGTTCTTTTTTTCCCCTTTCAGAAGGTCAGGCTTCTGAAATTCGAGCATATGGCTTCGGCCATATGCATTTCGAGATTTCAGCCGTTGGCCTTCTGAAGGGGAACTATATATATATATATATATTGTATATATATATATATATATATATATATATGTATGTACACGTGTGTGTGTGTGTGTGTGTATATATATATATATATATATATATATATATATATCATTTATATGTATCTGTTGTGGGTATACTACCTGTTACTATACTTAGTAATTTCCCTCTTTTATTGTTGCTAGTCAAGCCATATACATTTATGATACCTTTCTTACTTATCCAGTTAAAATTTTCAGATTTGAGACTCTCTTTTCCTTTAAATTGTATCTATATATAATTGTATCGTATTATTATTTATTTAATATTTCATATTATTAATATAATTGTATTTTATAATTGTATATAATTGTATTGATTTAAAGGTCATGCTGCTGAACGCTAGGAGTCTAAACATGAAACTGCACTCGTTGCAGGCATCCTTAACCCTGGAAATTGCTGACATCTGTGCAGTCACAGAAACCTGGTTCAAAACTGCGGAGAGCACCCCAGCCATACCTGATTACTCATCCTGTCATACATTCAGACCCCAAACTGTGGGTAGTAAAGCCAAAGGAGATGGAGTTTTAATATATATTAAACACATACACACCTCCAGGCTGGTCAAACAGTGTGACGCACAAGAGACACTCCAGGTGCAGTTAACGGCTGACAAGAACTCTGTTCAAATCATAGTTAGCTACAGGCCACCAATGTTGACTCATGATGCCCACGCTGCCTGTCTGGACCTCCTCAAATCTATTAAGATTCTACACTATGCTCTGATCCTGGATGATTTTAACTATCCAACCATTGAATGGAAAAACTACTTGAGCCAGAACACAAATGCTCAAAGATTCCTTGACTTCATCAATGCCAGTGCCTTGGACCAGCTGGTTGACACCCCCACAAAAGGTGATAACTTCTTGGACTTGGTACTAACCAAGATAGGAAACTACTGTAGCATCCCTGCCGCGTCAGCATCTCTGATAAGATCAGACCACAAAGCTGTTACCTTCGAAGTTACCATCTCCCCTGACTCCCCTCCTAGTTAGGGTTAAACAAAAAAACTTCTCCAAAGCTGATTACAACCTCCTGAGGGAAGGTCTAAACAGCTTCACAGCACCCTCCCCAGCAATAGGAACTGGCACTAATGTCCAAACATACACCAAAGTACTATATGACTTCTTACATAAATGCATGGATTCAGCAATACCTGACAGGACAAAATCCTCCTTCTCAAGGAAGTGTAAACCTTTATGGTGGACATCGGCTGTAAATAAACTCTACAACAAAATAAAAAAATTGCTGTCCAGGACCAAGAAGAAACAGGAGCCAAATTGGAAGCAATATATTCTTGGCCTAAACAGGCAAATAAGTGTATAGTGAAGAACTCCACAGTTAACTTCGAGTCCAAATTGGCCACATCTACTAAAGACAATCATAAGGCCTTCTTCACATACGCGACACCCAAATCTGCTCAGAACTCATGGTCAAGGACACCACGTACACAAATGCTGTGGATATATCCAACCTGCTGGCAGACAGGTTCGGTAAAAACTTCACCCGTCTGCCCCCCATCCAGGATATCCCCAGCACCTGCCCCCCCCTCCCATCTGTAGGGAACAAGTCATTAACACCCTCTCAAAGGCTAAAAACACAGCTTCCATGGGACCTGATAACATCCCACGCTTCATCCTACATCAACTCAGGCAGGAATTTGCACCATCATTAGGCACCCTATTCAACCTAAGCCTGAGTATCAGTTTTGTCCCAGCCAGGTTGAGGACGGCCACCATCATCCCTCTGCACAAAGGTGGAGCATCCACTGAACCATGCAGTTATTATCCCATCAGTCTAACTAGCCTGATTTGCAAGGCATTGGAATGCATTGTCATGGACCACATTAACAAGGACACTGGCAACCTCAGAATACTTGATCCCACACAGTTTGGTTTTGTCAAGGGGAGATCATGCCTGTTAAATTTAGTAGACTTCTTTGAGTCCATCACCAAAGCCATGGACGAGGGGAAAATGGTACACGCCGCCTACCTTGACTTGGCCAAGGCCTTTGACACTATCGCCCACCCGGACATAATAGATAAACCTTTCCAACTTGGTGTAAATCCATATGTGACCAGATGGGTAGCTAACTGGCTCACTGATAGAACACACTCAGTCAAAATAGGGGAAGCCACCTCAAGTAGTAGACCCATAATGAGCAGCGTACCCTAGGGATCGGTTTTGGGGCTTTGCTGTTTGGGATATATTTCTCCGAGGTGCAAGCCAAAACCAGAAGTCTGTGGCTGACCAAGTTTGCAGATGACTGCAAGCTGGGTGCTGTCATCAACTCCCCTAGTGATATAGACATACTACAAGAGGGTCTCACCCAGACAAGTGACTGGTGCCAGAAGCCAAGCCTCAAACTAAACCACAAAAAAAATGCATCATCATCCCCTTTGGGGAGAGTGACATCTCCACAAAGTATCAAATTAATAACAGTGTCCTAAGCATGCAAGCAGTTGTGAGGGAACTGGGCACCCAAGTTGACAGCAGTCTAACTTTTGACCACCATGTTGCCTCCTTTGTATGGAAAGCTTCCTACATGGAACACCTCATTAGTAAGGGTATTTCTTCCAGGAATAAAACTTCCCTGTATTCCTCCCTTATCAGGCCCATCATCGAGTATAACGTCCCTTTCACCATGTACCTCACAAAGCACATGCTGCAGCTGGAGAGACCAGAGAAGTTCCTGACCAGGAGAATCTAGGGCTTCAAAAATCTATCCTACACAGATAGGCTAAAAGCCCTGTCTCTCTACTCAGTTTCATACAGACTCCTCAGAGGTGGTCTTTGTCTGGCATTCAGAGTAATCTCTGACCCCGCCATGATGAAATTTCTGCACATCCGCAAGTCAAACTCCACTCGCATGACCTGCACACACAACCTCAACTTGGTGTACGACATCAGTAGGACTTGCTGGCAGGACAGATTTATCTCCCAGAGACTCCCCCATCTGTGGAATAGACTCCCTCTCCACTTCAAGTAGAGTACTTCATTATCCCTCTTTAAGAGGAACCTGGATGACTGGATGGGAAATAAAAAGTACACCCATGGAATTCCACCTGTGTCCCTGCTGGACAGGGGCATTGAGTGCTGACTTGTGGTAACATGGGCTAATTTATTGGCTAGGCTTACAAGGGCCTCAAGACCAATAGCCTAATAACATGCTTTGATCCAATGATCTCAACTGTTTTCTTTTCCATGTTAAAAATTTAGTTCTCGGTTTATATCTATTATGTCTATACATTTAGTTATTCTTAGTCTCAAGCACCAATAACAAAATTTAAAATCATATCAAGAAAAACAAGTCTAAAACTAGATGTAATACATCCATGAAGTTAATCCAGACTTCTAGTTTGAATAGAATTATCTAATCAAGCTGCTGTTTAAGTTTCGCTCTTCATAGTATCACAGCTACTTGTACTATCTACAGTACAATCTGTAAGATGCAGAGCTGTTGGGTTTACCTATGAGCGATCAAAGGACACTCGTTCAACTGACTGGTTTCCGAAAAATAAATAACTGAAATGGGTGAGTGGAAAACAGTGTAAAACACACACATTTTTTTTCAGGAGGCAAGCTCCCACCCACCCCTATGTGTGTGTGTGTGTGTGGGGGGGGGTTAGAGCCCCTTATTCCCCTCATAAACGACGCATACCAGTTCTTCAATCAAATTACAATGGAGAAATGATGTCATATCCAGGAAAAGCGTTCTGCTGAATCACACAGTACAATAATTTCTTTTAATTAGTAGAAAAGGATATGATAAAGCTGTTTTGCAGGCCATTGTTTAGACCATTCACCTTTATTTTGGCAACAGAGGGTAGGCTGATGACAGAAAATAGATGAATACTCTGATGCTGCTGTGCTTGTGTTGGGCCTGGTGGTCTTGTTCTTTACCGCTTCCAGTATTATGTGACTTTCATTTGCTTATTATATAGTTTTCTTTATCAGTAGTATTATAGGATCCTAGGTGTTTACTAGGCTAACAACCACAAGGGCATACGGCTTGCCTTATGAATTCATTATGAAATGTCTAATAATGTAATGTTCTAGTTGTCTAAAATCAGATCGACAGATTGTACTCAGCATGCTATTAATGAATGGTAACCATACTTTCAGGTTATAAGCTGGAGAAACCAAATCCACCCATTTAATGAGCCCAGCAAAACCATCTACTTTGACAAGGGGAGAAATTAGAAAACAACCACATAAAATAATTGTGTGAAATACTTGGAACAGACAAATTAATTTTCATTTGAGAGTGGATACAGTTTCATTTAGCAGTATCTTTGTCTAATGTACATGTTTTTATCATCGGAATGAAACAGAACATAATTGCATAAACAAGGGCTGGGATTCGTAGTCACATTATGTAGTATGCAGAACAAACTTGTGCTCTTAGTGGGCACACACAGCATGGTGGAGATTGATGCAAACAGATTGAGCAGTAATGCAGGAAGCAGTGGAGCACATTGTGGCATGTACACAATTTACTGCATAATAACATGCAGATAAAGGCACGTACCCTGATGAGGCAGTAATGAAATGCAAATGTCTACACTCAGAATAGTGTCACAGTTTATAGCCACTATTGGAGGAACGTGGGCACCAAGCTGCATGTCTCTACACAAGACCAGAGCATTTGGTAAATGTCTGCATTAAAGATAATAGCAATGCTCAGCATCACAGCAGGGCTTGTTTAGAGGCATCTTTTATGCACAGCACCACCTGAGCTGCCAAGTGCTCCGGATTATGCGGAACGCGCTGCATTTAAGGCACAGAACTCACAAAGTTCCACTGTTCCTCATTAAGAGTGTTGGTTCCGCCTTGTGCATTCTGATTGGCTCATATACCACGAAAGTAGCTAATCAGCGTACAGGTATTATGAGCCAATCAGAGGTTGATTACTGATGCAAAGCGAGCCAACCAGGAGAAGCAGAAAAATAATGAGATACTTCCGGGTGACAGTTTTCATGCCTCTGCGATGTACTGCTGGGAGCACTTTACTTTTCTTTGTGGCAACAATTGTTTTTTTTCTTTTGGATGGAAGCAGCGTTAGGATTCAGGAGTTTTCTGGCACTGATGATTATTTCTTCAGCCAGCAAACTTCTGGGGACTACAGCAATGCATCTTCAAGCAAGGAAGAATATTAGGATTGTGGAACAGAGAACAGTGGAGAGTGCAATCTGCAGTACAGCATGCAAACCAGTACTCACAAAAAGATTTTTGATTTTTTTTTTCTCTGGGGAAACATATCTTTTGGTGGTATATCTTTGGCTGCAGGTAAGTGCCTAATTTTTAGTCCAGGTTTTGCTAGAACAGAGGAGAAAGAATAGGCAAGCTTTTGTATATTTTTAAACTTTATGTTTTACAGGATAGCTGAGTTCTCTGCAGTATATTTGGTGGGGGGTAGGTAAAGTCTGTCAGCTTAGTATTTTTTAGAGGGGTAGGAATGTTCTGTCTCCAGTGTTTGCACTCTGTGTACGAAGGCAGAACAGTTTACTAATAACTTCAACTAAGAGTTCACATAAAAAAGAAATATTAAGTTATTTTGCTGAGTAATATGATACAGTATTATTTACCATGAATATCAGGTAAGTCTTTTGTGTATTACAGTGTATTAGTGCTGTAGAGTATAGGGGAATTCTGTGCTGTGCATTTAGTGGTGGGGGTATTCTTGCAACCTAAGTGTTTTATGTTTACAGGGTTGCACCTTGAGCTCTCCTTCCTCACTGTCTGTAGTAGGGCAGAAAAACTTGCTAATAACTTCAGCTTGGAGCTCATACAAGTATGTATTGTCTGTGAATATCTGTTAAAATTGTTTTAAAACTGATTGTGTAACTGACCCTTTCAATGTGGTACTTCAAGGAACATGGACATTTTAAGACGCAAAGTGAGGAACTTTCCTGATAATGAACACGTGAATTGCTCAGTGAAAAAAGTGCCTAGATTATGAGTGCTTAGTCTTATGCAGAATTGCTGCTTTTGCTTTCTGATTGTAAGTGATTTGTCATTGACTGCGTACTTAGTTATTGTAGTGTTTTTCTGATTATACAGTACCATTTTTGACTTCATTTACATGTTTTATTACAGTGTTTACTCTTACTTCATATACACTTCAATTTACTGATTTTGCTTGAAAACCACTTCAGTTTGGCACCGTGGAAATGGTGCGTTTTCACGCAGTGTGAAAATAGGGTGTTCCACATTTTGCCTGTTTGTCACACATTGTCAGGGTCTGTGTTCCACATTGACCTCTTAAGAGGTTGAGACATATGAGCACCACCACCAACTGCTATCTGGTAGAGCAACAGGGTGCACAGCAGCAGCAAGAGTACTGTAGACTGTGGATTACATAACATAACTGTTCCAACCAGTAGACAGCTGATTGGTACATAACATAACTGTTCCAACCAGTAGACAGCTGATTGGTACATAACATAACTGTTCCAACCAGTAGACAGCTGATTGGTACATAACATAACTGTTCCAACCAGTAGACAGCTGATTGGTACATAACATAACTGTTCCAACTAGTAGACAGTTGATTGGTACATAACATAACTGTTCCAACCAGTAGACAGTTGATTGGTTCTCTGTTGATTGGAAATTGGTTGTGTGCTGCATGGAGCACAATAAGGATGCTGGTAGACAAGTAGAATCTACTTGCCCTTTTGTATCCCTGTGGAGGCAAAGGCACATAGATAATTGAACATGAGACTATTGAGGAGCCTAGCCCGATTTCCCCAAAACACTATCTTGTTAAGTAGCTTGCTCAGTCACACACAGTAGGCAAATAAAGACTGAGAGGATCAAACTCTGTTACACAGGAAACTGCTTGTTAAAACTCATAATTACACAAACTCCACTCCACACACCTTAAGATAGAAACAACTCTGATCCAAAACAATACCAAAACAGCAAAATCTTCAGAAGTCAGGAATCGAAAAACAGGAACCAAAGTCAAATCCAAAAGCAAATTTGCTTTTGGATTTGACTTTGGTTCCTGTTTTTCGATTCCTGACTTCTGAAGATTTTGCTGTTTTGGTATTGTTTTGGATCAGAGTTGTTAAAACTCATAGCCTTAATCTTCTGTGCTGCCAGACAGGTATGTGCACTACTCACCACCCTACCAGCAAGAATCTTTCAGAACCCAGTAGGGGACACATTAGATATACCAAAAGCATCAGCTTGGAGAATATTTAACCATTTCCTTTACCTTGTGTTGCTGCACATGGATGAGTGTGTCTGGTTTCCCAGATAATTAGAGGAGAGAGCCACCACTGTGCATGGCTTTTGTGATATCATACACCTTTCCAAGGTACTGAGTGTCAGAGGTTGTTGTATGACATGCTGCCATCATGTCAACTACAGACTGTACATGCATGCACTTTTTTATCATAAAGGAGCAAACTGGAGGGTGCGTCCTCTGCAGTTACTTATATGAATCGTACAACTGTATCTCTCTGCATAGATAAGTCTCAGTATATAGTTGCTGTGTTACTCACTTATTTACATTTGAGCAGAGCTGTATGTTCCAATGGTGCTGCATGTCCCCATTTGTAGTCATAATTACTGTCTTTACTGCTGTTTATTGCCAGAGCTGTGCAAGCTACGTGTGAATGCACAGTATTTCTGTGTGAATCACATCCAGTATGTGTAAAATACATATACACAGTGTGCGTGCTCATGTACAAAAAAAGTACACTTATACACAGGGTTTCAAGTTTGAATGGATTTTCATGTTTCAGCTTGAAACTTTTG